>NC_142811.1:12671916-12830385 GCF_049724085.1 Artemia sp. Qi Xiang Cuo
CTTATAAATTCTATTCTATTCTATGGACAAAAAGCGTTGTCAAATTAACTTATTTAAAATTCAACAAATTCAGTGGTGCGCATGAAAAGTTACGAGCCTGGAAAAATTTGCCCAATTTTTTAAAAAGGGAATGAAGCACCCTCAAAACATCAAGTGCTCTTAATGCACATCTCACCACCAGATTCAGCAAAACAGAGAAATGTACCGTACAGGTTTGAAGCTCCTATGTACAAGACTCTGGAATTTTGTATTTTTGCCATTAATGTTATTTATTTTTACACTTCAATTTGGCAATATTTGATACTTTGTAATGGTTCTTTCTATATATATATTGCCATGGCCTATGGGCTTTGAGCGCAAATAAATTCTATTCTATTGTATGGACAAAAAGCGTTGTAAAATTAACTTATTCAAATTTCAACAAATTCAGTGGTGCGCATGAAAAGTTAAGAGCCTAGGAATATTTGCCCAATTTTGTAAAAAGGATGAACCACCCTCAAAACATCAAGTGGTCTTAATACACATCTCACCATCAGATTCAGCAAAACAGAGATATCTACCGTAGATGCTTGAAGTTCCTATGCACAAGACCCTGGAATTTTATATTTTTGTCATTAATCTTATTTATTTTTACACTTCAGTTTGGCAATAATGAATACTTTGAAAAATTTGATACTGCGTTTTGAGAATTTGATACTTGATGAAAATTTGATACAGTCCTAAAAGCTTCACAGATTTGCAATAATAAAAGACGAATTTTTAAAAACCTGCGGTTTTCAAGTATGAATTGCTAAGACAGTTTCCTAGAGACATATAACATTTTTATTTGACGTAATTAGTGACTTAAAAACTTGGCTTTAAATACAATTCAGCCCATCTAATCTTCTAGCGTGACCAGAAGGTCTGAAGTGTATAACTGCATGAAGACTGCTGCAATCCAGAAGGCAGTACGATGAATTTTCAGCCAATCTACTAACAGTAGCCTTTATACCTAAACGGAGAATAAATTTTATCAGTGAATGTCCGTTTTGATTTTACAGAGAAATCCGGCCATTGTACTATTTTTACAGTATGATTCTCGCCTCTTTTTTGCTCTAAAAATACTAAGAAGTTTGTTTTGATCAACAACACCTTATATCTGATTCTGATTCATAAAATTAATCAAAAAGCATTTTTTATATCATTTTATTTATCGCTTTTATATATATATATATATATATTATATATATATATATATATATATATATATATATATATATATATATATATATATATATATATATATATATATATATATATATATATATATATATATATATATATATATATATATATATATATATATATATATATATATATATATATATATATATATATATATATATATATATATATATATATATATATATATATATATATATATATATATATATATATAAAGATCTCATGGAGATCAATGAAAAAGAAATTTTGGTTTATTTTAGAAAAGCAAAGACTGACATTGAAAATACCCTATTTGATATATAAAGGGGCTTGTAACCAATCCAAGCCCCACAATGTTTGGGCTGAAGTTTTAACTTGTGCAAGTATTAATTATACTCTTTTCGTCAAGTCTAGCTTTTCCATTACAAAGTATACTCTTGACTTTCTCGAATTGAAATATTTACTCCGCAATAAGTAAATGCACATAAATGGATTTTGGAGGGAGGGGGTGTAATACATAAAAAATACAAAGAAATGATTTTAGTATTACAGGTGATTATGGAAAAAGTTTTAATACACACAAAATTTCAGGGAATAAGCTCAAATCTCCCCCCCCCCCCTGTTTGCCGACTTGGTCAACACGTTCTCTCCCTATACACAGTTTACTGGATCAACTGTTCGTCCATATCTGGTTTGTTTCTCATAATGCTTGGATCTGTTGTATTGTTTAATTATATTTTGTTTCATTTAATTTTCTTTTTTTGCAAAAACCATAATAATTATTGTTTGTATACCAGCATTACCTGTAAATCATTTTCACTTATGTAAATTTAAATTTTACGGAATCATAATGACAAAAAGATCTTTTTAAGCCAAAACTCTCCACTTATTTCCTATAGAAAACAAAAAGAGAGACCTTTTACTCTCTCCGAGAAAGGCTAGAATCTCTATTAAGCTGGAAACTTAAGTCTGTTTTCTTTACTTCAGGTATGCTTTTCCATCGTGGAATCATAATGAGCGGTACAGCGCTAAGCCCCTGGGCATTAGTCCAAGAGCCAATTAGGTACGCGACTCAGCTAGCCCAAAACTTAAACTGTTCTACTACTGATCTCCAAGTTCACCTATATAAGTGCCTAAGGGAGAAAACAGCTGAGGAAATAATTAAAGGAGTTCCAGATACACCACTTTTTCTACATCCATTTGGGCCTTCTGTTGACGGAGTTGTAGTTGACGGCGAACTGGAATATCCAACAAATAAACTCGCTGATAGATTGTCACGTTATGACCTAATATTCGGAGTGGCTCAAAGTGAATCTTTAATCTATTTTTCTGAAAGTGATGTAATTAGTGGCATTGATAATAATAGGAGGATACGATTATTAAGGACGTTAGTTCGGAATACTTATCAGTTTCATTTGCAAGAGATTCTTGCCACTATAGTTAATGAATACACTGACTGGGAGAAACCAATACAGCATCCAATGACGCTGAGGGATCAAACAATCGAAGCTATCTCTGATGCTGAGTTTGTGGCACCAGTGGTTAAGACTGGTGATATACACTCAACGCAGAGACATAATTCCTATTTTTATGTTGTGGACTACCAAACAAAGAGTAGCGATTTTACACAAGTAAGATATCTTCTTTAGAACTAATTTTTTCTTCGTTTTTCTTTAAGATTATAAGTAAAATCAACTTTTTTTCTTCTTTATGAATTTCTTCCTCTTCTTCCATCTTTATTCTTTCTCTTATTTATAATTACTTCTTCTTTTCTTCTTTGCAATCTCCTCTTTCAAACACTTCGTGGTAATGAAACTGTAAGTAAGGAGCGACCCGCTCAATAGTAATCGAAACTCTAAAAAGTGGATTTTGATACCAATTGATACATCAAAAGTATCATATTTTAATGTGTATTTCAAATATACAAGTTTTATCAAATTTAGTCCTACCCATGAAAATTTACGCGCCTGAGAAAATTTGCCTGATTTCGAAAAAAGGGGGAAACACCCCCAAAAGGTTATAGATCCTTAATGAAAACCACACCATCAGATTCAACATATCCGAAAATCGTACTGTAGAGGTTCCAAGCTCCTATCTACGAAAATGTGGATTTTTGCATTTTTTGCCAGAAGAAAGATCACGGATGCGTGTTTATTTGTGTTTTGTTTTTTCTTCCCAGGGGTGATCGTATCCACCCAGTGGTCCTAGAATATCGTGAGAGGGCTCATGCAAATGGAAATTAAAAGTCCTAGTGCTCTTTTTAAGTGACCAAAAAATGGAGGGCAACTAAGCCCCCTCCCAGGTAGCAATTTTGTTCAGTATGGTCGAAAATATAAAAGCTATGTTTACATATAATATTGGTTATCGGGAAGTATACAGACGTTTTCAGGGGGGATTTTTTCTGGTAGTGGAGGGGGGTGGGTCGGGGGTTATGTGGGAGGATCTTTCCATGGAGGAAGTTTTCGTGGTGGAAGAGACATTGCTGTGAAGGGTGCAACGGATTTCCCAGCATTAATTAAAAAACGATCAGAAATTAAATATAAAAATAGTTTTTCAACTGAAAGTACGGAGCAACATCAAAACTTAAAACGAACAGAAATTATTACGTAAATGATTGGGTTTGCCCCCTAGTCAATACCTCGCTCTTTACGCTAAAGTTTTTTTAGTCTATTTTTTTTAGTACTTTCATAAGAGCTATTTATTATAATTAACGGCCTTTTTGATTAAGGGGTCATTTTTAAATAACTGGAACAAAATTCAAACTTTAGCGTAAATCGCGAGTTATTGACTATGGGGCGAACCCCCTAGTATACGTATTAAAAATATACGAATATAGAAGTTAGTTACGTATGTTAACTCGTAAGTTATGTATATTTATTACTAATAAAAACGTTCGTAAACAAAATTAAACAACTTTTGAGAAAGCCATTTAACCGAATAAAAGTAAAATTAATTTGCAAATTTTGTTTTCATTATTGATCATAGGTGAGCCAAAACAAACCTGCATTAATTCAAAAGCTTTCAAGAATTAAATAAAATAAAACAAGTTTTTTTAACTGAAAGTAAGGAGCGACTTTAAAGCTTTAAACGAACAGAAATTATTCCGTATATGAAAGGGGCTGTCCTCTCCTAAAAAGCTGGCTCTGTACGCTAAGTTTGGCTATCTCTCACAGCTCTATTTTTTTTTTTAAACAATAAAAAGTTTAGCGTAAAGAGCAAGACATTGAGGAGGGGGCAGCCCCTTCCATTTACGGAATAATTTCTGTTCGTTTTAAGTTTTAATGTCGCTCCTTACTTTCAGTAAAAAAACTTGTTTTTTATTTAATTTCTTTAAGATCTAAGCATGTAACTTGTCCTTAATATATTCAACTTTTTTCTGTGTAGCTTTTTTTTTTTTAAATGAAGAAATAAAATTTTTGTGAAAAAAAATAACTTCGAAAGCAAAGGTTCCTGAAGAAAAGAGAGTCAAAATAAAGTCTTTGATTTCAGTTATAATTCTTGCGATCGAAATGCTGGTGAGACTAGATTCATGAAAAAAAATATGATAGCTCTCTGCTTATGTTATGGATTTTTGATTTATTTGACACACTGTTGCTCCCAAGGGGTGTTACCTATTCTCAGTCATGTATTTTCCATCGCAGATTACCCCTTATTTTATTGCTTATAGCCTACTTCGTGCCACGCCTCATCGTGCCAACCTCAGCACGCTTCCACCAAGCACCGTATCTTATGCACGATTTTTGAAAGTGGGTGATCCGGTATATCCTATAAAAGAGAAATGAGATATTTTGTATGAGCTAGAATTTAGATCACAAGCACACTAAATAATGTTAGATTTCAACATCAGCCTCATATTGCCTCAATTAATTGCCTCAACATATTGCCTGAATTAATTTTATTGCATAAAAATTAATCGTATTTGTTATTATTAGGATTCGTATTTGATATTATTAGGAAAATTAACTAATATCTTTGGATGATATTTTACAAGATTGTTATAAACTAAAACCACTAAATGGTCTAAAATATTTTCTGCAATAATCGACAATAGATTTATTTTCCATTTTTTATAAGGGTTATTCTTGTATGCGATTGCATAAGAAAAAAAAATTCAACTGGAAATAAGGAGCCACATTTAAAATTAAAATCTACAAGAATTATTATGTATATAAGGAAGGCTGCCCATTCCTCAACTCTCCCTCTTTGCACTAAAGTCTTTAAGCTATAAAAAATACTTTTTATTCAAAATCAACGGCCCTTGTGTTTGAGCAGTCTTTCCTAAGAAATCTTAAGAAAACTTAAGCGTATTTTCGCTAAGGTTGCTGAACTTTTTTGGGTTTTTCCCCCCTGTTTTGGAAGTCAGGCAAATCTTCTCGGGTTTCTAGGTTTTTACAGGTTGCATTAAACTTTGTGAATTTTAATATATTTTCAATCACCAGAAAAAGCCAATTCTTTTGATGCATCTATTGTTATTAAAATTCCTTTTTCGGAGTTTCGGTTACTATTGAGCCGAGTCAGTCCTTACCTATAGTTCGTTACCATGGACTATTTGAGTTAAACCACATACTTGTTGTGTATTGTAGAAATTGATATTTTGTATCTGATCGACTCCAAACATTGCTCTTGTACATTAATTTTTTCAATTTTTTTTATTTTTATGTTTTTTTAAGTATAGGAGATTCAAGAATACCTAAAGATTAAAAATGATATAAACAGTAGCCTACACATAATAGTAATTATAGTCCGACCTTCATACAAAATACATTATGTCATAGTTTCCTAAGTCAACTTTCTTTTTTAGCTTTAGAGAAAATACATTCTATAAAAAAAAATTTAAAACAATCAATAAAAAAGACCATTTTAGTCAATTGTTCTTTTTTCAAGACTAAACAAACGGCTGAAAGCTTGAAAGGGAGATCTTAAAAAGCAGATGTTGATGCTCTAAAAGTATTTTCTTGCAGGAATTCTTATAGCATAATGTTATTCAAAACAGGGTCTTATACTGTCATAAGTAAGAGTAGCTTTTTAAAATGCAAAATTTTCTTGAACAACAGGCAAATGAAAATACCAAGAAATGTTTATGCAAATATATTTTTGAATTCTTCCATCTCCTATTATTTATTTCAATACGAGGATAAATTTGAATATAAAGCTATGAAGATCTGACAATGAATACCAAAAATGTGATCAATTTTCCACTAATTGGGCTTTAGTATTCTGATTACTATGGAAGCTATAACATAGTAAAGGGTAACATTCATCCCAGTGTCATCAAAGTTCAAGCAAGAACAGCTGGAAGCAAAACTGCTTTATTAAAGGTGTGTACGCATGTCAGAAGAAACTTAGGCTCGTGGTCATAACATTTGTATCACATGCATATAATCGTACATATTACAAAGCGAAAACAAGTATACAACTAGTATTCCTATATACTTTGTATGATTCACTAGCTTTTAGAGTGTTTTTTCTTAATAGCTGATATATTGAAAAAAATTGGGGTTATGAATCTTCCTTCAATAGTTTGTTCTGTGTCTTCGAACCGTTGTTTAAGCTCTACCGTAACTAAAATAAAAAAACAAAACGTTAATTTAAAAAACTTCTTAAACAAGGCTGTCAAAACAAAGAAGAAGAAATACAGACGCTAGCTTCTATCTGGATTAAACAAAAAAAAAACAAGTTTTTTAAACTGAAAGTAAGGAGCGACATTAAAACTTAAAACGAACATAAATTATTCTGTATATGAAAGGGTCTGTCCCCTCCTCAAAGACTCGCTCTTTACGATAAAGTTTTTTATTGTTTAAAAAAATAAAGTTGTGAGACAGAATCAAACTTTAGCATAAACAGCGAGGCGTTGAGGAGGGGACAGCCCCTTTCATATACGGAATAATTTCTGTTCGTTTTAAGTTTTAATGTCGCTTCTTACTTTCAGTTTAAAAAACTTGTTTTTTTATTTAATTTCTGATCGTTTTTTAGTTGATGCAGCTTTTATTTTGGCTCACCGTCATTGAATAATTAAAAAAAATCTGCATAAAAATTTTAATTTTATTTTGGTAAATGGCTGTCTGTAAATTTGGTTCTGACGTAATTTACAAATTAACTTACGTAACGAACTTCTATATTCGTAAATTTTTCTTCTGGCAAAAAATAAACAAAGTTGCAGATTTTTGTAGATATGAGCTTGAAACCTATGTAATAGGGTTTTCTGATACGCTGAATCTGACGGTGTGATTTTCATTAAAATTCTTTCACTTGTAGGGGATGTTTCCCCCCTCTTTCAAAAATCAGGTAAAATTTCTCAGGCTCGTAGCCTTCGATGAGTAATACTAAACTTAATAAAATTTACATATTTAGAATCAGCCGTATAAGCCCATTCTTTTGATACATTTATTGACATCAACATTCTGTTTTTAAAAGTTTCGATTACTATTAAGCCGTATCGCTTGTTTTTTTTTATTGTTTTTTTATTACGTATATGTTATTACGTATATGAGGGGGTTCTCCCCTTATTCAATGCCACGCTCTTTACTTTAAAAGTAAAAAAAAAATTTAATTCACAACCCCCTGAATCACAAAGGCCGTTTAATTAGAATAGATAACTATTTTTAAAGCACTAAAAAAAAAAAAAAACTGTAGCGTAAAGAGCGAGGTATTGACTTGGGGGAGAACTTTCAGTTGAAAAAACTTGTTTTATTTCAATTTAATTTCTGATCGTTTTTTAAATAATGCTTGGAAATCCGGCGCCCCCTTCATAGAAATGTCCCTTACCCCAAAGAAAAATCCTCCACCGAAAGATTATCCCGAGTAAACCCCCCCTCCAGCCCCCCCCCCCCCCCACCAGAAAAAAATCCTTCCTGAAAATGTCTGTATACTTCCCAATAACCAATACAATATGTAAAGAATGGGCAAAGTTCATAACTTGCACCCCTTCCCCTGGGAACTGTGGGGGATTAAGTGCAGCTAAAAGACATATTTATTAGATTTTCGACTATGCTAAACAAAATGACTATCTCAAAATTTTAATTGGGGGACTTTGAGAAAAAAAATGAGCGTGGGAAGGGGCCTAGTTGCCCTCCATTTTTTTTGTCACTTAAAAAGGGCACTAGAACTTTTAATTTCCGTTCCAATGAGCCCTCCCACGATATTCTAGGACCACTGGGTCAATACGATTACCCCTGGAAAAAAAAACAAAAAAACAAACAAATAAACACGCATCCGTGATCTTTCTTCTGGCAAAAAATAGAAAATTCCACATTATTGTAGATAGGAGCTTGAAACCTCTACAGTAGGGTTCTCTGATACGCTGAATATGAAGGTGTAATTTTCATTAAGGTTCTATAACTTTTGGGGGGTCTTTCCCCTCTTTTTTCTAAAATCAGCCAAATTGTCTCAGGCGCGTAACATGTGATGGGTAAGATTAAACTTGATGAAACTTATATATTTGAAATAAAAATAAAAATCTGATTCTTTTGATGTATCTATTGGTATCAAAATTTCGTTTTTTAGAGTTTCGGTTACCATTGAGCCGGGTCGCTCCTTACTTACAGTTCGTTACCGCGAACTGTTTGATAAAGGTAAATGAATCTCATGTTTTTTTCCTAGTTCATTGTTTAATTTTGGCCTCTTTTTCTCTCGTAATTCTTTACTCCACTCTTGTCTTGTTGTTTATAGTTGGTTAAAACTAAATTATGGTTTTAATTATTAAACACTTGTCACTTACAAGTGGTTTCGCATGCAGTAAGATATATTACCAGAAAGCTATATAAACACTTTAGCAGCAACATAAATGAAAACTTTCAACACGACAATTGAATTTTCATTCCAATTTAATGTTCTTATTGTGTGGGTGTTAAACAGAGAAAATGTATTCTGATCCTATATCTAGTGAATCTCTTTCACAGTGGGGGGATGAAAGTAAAGGGAATAGTAGCAATCGGACTAAAAATAAACGAGCTACTAATGCTGGAATTTACTTCAGCGCCTTCCTCTAATTCTCCCAAAAATCCATTTAGGCTGCAAAAAGCCTTCCATGGTTCACTAAGTAATCAATAAGCTATTTTGATATCTCCAGGGAAAACAAGGGAAAGCCAAAGTCGAAGAAATTCCTTTAAACATTTTATGTACTTTGATATTTAAGTTTTAGTTTCTCTCAGCGAAAAGTATTGCAACAGGCTAATTTTCTGAATTTTGAATAAATTTTAGTGCGTTTCTGCAGTGAAGGCATTAGAAAAGCTTCACCGTTTATATGTGTAGGCATTAAAATTTATTTGAGGGAATTATGTATTTCAGGTAAAGATTCTATATGTCGTGTGTTGAGCCCCATAGGATTTTATCTTCAAATACAAGCCAGAACAGCCATTCTTGAATTATTAACTTGGTGGAAGTGATCAAAAACTTAAAAGCCAGGGCTAATTAGAGTAAAGCCAAGACATATAGTCTCTGTGAGAGGCATGGCTTAACTTTTTTCGAGCTGTATATTTTCACTTCTTGATGATGTTTTATCATCCATCCTAAGGTAGAACTGAGGTAGATAGGCATACAGTAAGGGTAGCCCATATAGTCCATTAGTTCCTGTGAGCCATTTGAAGGCAACTGGAGACCAAAAAACGATTCAAAGATTTATGACCGACCATGTTAAAACGTCGACCATTTGAAAAGCGTTAAAATAATGTTTTTTGAGTGGGGAGGGGGCCAGTTGAATTGAACAAACATGCAATTTCAGTCAGTGTTTTTTTAGGATAAGAATGATAACCCCTCAACAAACCTACTCAAGCACGGAGGAGACTGGGAAGTATTACTGAGATAATTCCGAATGAAGTGACCCCACCTCTGTGAAATTACGAATTGAAGTCTGTAATTGTTTAATTTCTGTGTCTTCCCTCCTCTTCTAGAACGAAACAATATGACTCTTCCCCATCCATGAGGTTTTTGGGCCTGCAAACTATAAATTTGTTTGGTCTCATAATTGTAGACAAGTATAAGACCATAAGAATGTACTGAGACAAAATATTTGAATATGAAACCAGGTTTAGTACAAAAAGTAATTAATTTGATGGCTGCTTCGGAATGTTTTCAATTCATTTTAGAGTGAAAGTGCTAATATTAACTGAATAAAGACTTAGGCTTTCCTGGCTATTTTTATTAGTTTTTTAGTTCTTTTTTTCCCCCGGCTACTTCGTATGGATGGGCTGGTCAAAATAAATTGGGATAGGGTTAATTTGATCAAAAATTGAAAGTTCCAAGGGTATTCTATCAGGTCAAGAATAATTTGTGGGTAACTAGCCTCCTTACTGGCCCTATGCTCCCTTACAGTCCCATAAAAACCCACGGCATTGAATCAAAATTTTAAGAGGGTCATTTTTCAAAACGTTTGCGAAAGGTCTAGTCAACACGTCTTTTGAGATGACCTAACCTGCACATCAACCGGGGCTTTGGCCCTACATTGTTCTTATTATGAATTGTTTTCAGATAGATTTATGGTGGGAAAGGTGGATATGCTTCATCTTGGCGGTATGATTATTTAGGGATTTGTTTAATCTGTCAGGGATTGTTCCCTGGGCCAAGGCAATCACAAATTTTTTGTATATGGAAAACTGTGTTAAAAGCCTACGAAATAGGCCCAATTTCTTTTTTATTAGTTTGAACTTGGGTTTTTTAATTTCTTGAGCCAAGAGGATACCAACATTCAAAAAAGTTGGAAATCAAATTTGGTTCCTTCGAAAACAGGGCCCAAACAAGGATCTTTTTTTTTTTTCTTGAAACTGAAAGATAGAAGTCCATGGGAGTCCAAATAAAAAAAAAGAATTGGAAAAAATATTGGTTTATCTGAAATAGGGCCCAAAATAGGACCCAATATTTCTCTCAACGGCTTGAAACTTGCAATCATAAGTCACTGGGCCAAAGAGACCCGAATACAAAAACTGCTGAAGAATGGGGATACTCCCCCTTTAAAAGTTCACTATAAAAATAAAGGCTTATCCAAAATGAAATTCCAAAAAAGGGCCAAAAAATAATTTTTTGAATTGCTTGAACCTTATACCCATTTGTTTCAGGGCCGGAGGAGCTCTTATAGCAACAAGGAACTATATTGGGGACAGAATGGGCCCTGAAAATTGGCTAGTTTTTCGGATTGAGTTGAAACTTTTAGTCCTAATTCACAAATTCGTTAGTTATAAATGACCTTGACATAAATTTGTTCAAAAAAACCCTCAATTGCAAAAAAAGAATGCATAAAGATTAATCAAACGAAATTTTGGATTGTCTATATTCTAGCTTGTCTATAGGATGAGGACCAGGATCTAGGTTTTCACTTCTGGGGATTGCTGCCTTTTTTAGTAGGAAACTACTTCTTTTAAACTTTAAAAGCTTTTTCGTATGCTGACCTTGGTCACACATTGCTAGAGTGCAATGTGTGGTTGGGGTAAATCATTCAATACTCCCCATGTTCTGTATCTAGGGATTCCAGGGAATTTAGGGTAAAGTAAGGATTTCTGGGAATATTCAGGGAAAATGTATTTTTTTTCGTACGAAGGCTGAAAATTCTCCTAGATTACATCTGGTCAGTCTTATCAAAAATTTCATCTTGCAACACTGACTTGTGTTGCAAAGATAGGCTCAAGATTTCAAAAAAAAAATCTTATTGGGTATTGCGCAAACGCAACAAATGTCGTGTTTAGAGCCAAAAGACCTGCATCAATCCTTATGAAAGCCATGGTGCTCCACATCTTGAATATAAAATTTTCATGCCTTTATGTTCATCATGCCTTCTTCCTTTATGTCTTCTTCAAAAATGTTCATGCCTTCTTCCTTTATGTTCATCCTGCGCATCCTTGTCATGGAGACACTAGTGTCCCAAGACACTGGAAGACTTGGCGTGAAATATTTATGCTAATTTTTCCAGAAGCGTTTCTAGACGAGATAATTATGCCGAAATTCAGCAGTTCTTTCGGTACAAAGCACAGGGAGTTCTTACACCAGGACAAACCCGTACGTTACCCTTTCAGCCCTGAGTAAAGAGGCCTGTCGACTAGCGAGTTCCTCGTTTTCCGTATTTCATAAAAGCCACGCTTGACGATCCAACTGCAACAAATGACGTTATCTTGTCAACGTTACAGAGCAAGTTGGCAAGGGCATACCTTGAATTCATGGACTACTCTCTCGGCCCGTCAACAAATTCCACAAAGTTTTTCAATCTGAGCCCCCACTTCTTCACTCCATAAAGGCAAGTGTCATCAAACCTGTGAATGATGTTGCGTCTAACTTCATGGCACTGGACTATATTCGCAGTGTTGGTTTGTTTACCGAACTGGATCCTTACCTTTCAGGTGTCTACTTGCCTTTAGAGTAGAAATATGAGGGAATAGCTCCAACGGACTCCATGCAAGAACTAGAAGATGCTCAAGAGCCACAGGATAACATTGATCTCTTTTACCAGTCTTTAAAAAAATATATACATAGAACTATTTAAGCAGGTCAGGGACCGGTTCAAGTTCAAAGACGCAATTTATGACATTATGGCTTTAGTTGAACCAAGGAATGTAAGAAATTTGAAGCCAAAATCTCTAAGACCACTATTTGTTTCATTTCCTTTTATAACAGAAATGAGCTCCCAGAAGAAAAAAGACCTGGAATGGAGGTCAAGGACAATGACTGATGTGAGTTGGCTTCATTTGTGAGATGCCTAAGTTGAAGAATTGCCAGTGGAGCAGCAATGGAAGAAGTTACATGATCTGAAGCCTCGCAGTAGAGAAATCCAGTGTCCAGAACTGTGCAATTGCATGACACCGATGCTCTTTTTACCTTTTAGCAATGGTAGAGCTGAACAATTGTTCAACCTCCTGACATTCACCAGAACAGACATTCACAAACAGGCACAGAATCTAGAACGTCACCTTAGTCTCACTTATTTGAGTCAATTACTGGCTGAAAAACGAAAATAAAACTTCATTATATGTCAGGATGCGGAAATATGTCACATGCTTTAGGAAGAGGGCAAACGATATATGTGATAAAGTGCTGGAGATGGCCCTTATTTGAATTTTATTTCTATATATTCTCGTTAATGTAAAAGATTTTATATGTCATCATTATCACTTAAATTCTGTAAGAGGCAAAGTCTCATTTGTACTTTTGCCGTAGAGGCAAAGTGAAGAATAATAATCTGTTTTCGTTACTATCATTCAATAAATATATTATTATGTTTTTTAGTATTTTTTTTCCTTGTAAAAAAGTCAGAGTGTAGTAGCTCTTTGGGTTTCCAAGAAATTTTGTAGAAATCTCTGGAATCAAGTTTTATTAGAAGGTCATATATCCTTTTATTCCTCACACGAATCGATTTCTGAGTATAAACTGGCTAGAGACCTTCAACGAAGAATCACTTCACAAATTCTCTATTACTACTTAATGGATATTTAAATCAAATTGAGGGAATATTCTTTAGGGGATAAGTGTGACGTATTCACTGCAATCTTAATAAATATGAATAAATCTCATCTTAAAAAAAGAATCCGCGATTTTTAATGAGAAATGGTGAGGAATTTAGAAGAAAAAATAATGGCCTCTAGGTATAATGCCTTGGATATTACAATTTACGAACGCTTATGTACAGTTAAGGCTAATTAAGTTCTTTTTGAACCTAGACATAATAGAGATTTTTCCAGCCTTTAAAGCTGGAAAGTAAAGGTGAAATTACTACCCTTTGCCTCTGTGTTAAAAGTTCTCTGCACAAAATGTTGAACGATTGTTTCTACACCAAGTTTGCACCAAAAGAACGTAAGATCCGCTTAGTTTTGCACACAGTATATATAATAGCTGTATGATCTTTCCCTATCTCGCCCATTATAAAAACCCGGACCGAGGTGCGATTGCTCCAGAGAATGTATAAACCGGTATAAACATAAGCGACATCAGATCTTTTCACAGGAAGACAAGTCAGATCTCTCTTGAACGCGAAACTTGGCTTCAAAGTTGGAACACTAATTTTGAAAAAACTAATTTTAAATTAATTTATTCCAATATATACATGAAAATCGGTAATTAGTAGTGCAATGTTATTATTAGATGTTTTTAGGAATTAAAAATAGGATTCGAAGTCCCAAGCTGGTTTCAAATGCATTTTGAGAAAGTTTCTGCCAAAATGCGTGTTCCAGGATAATTGGACCGCTGATGGCAGATCAAATGAGAGGAGCTGTTTGTACGCGCCGATATATATATATATATATATATATATATATATATATATATATATATATATATATATATATATATATATATATATATATATATATATATATATATATATATATATATACATGAAAAATATATACATGAAAATCGGTAATTAGTAGTGCAATGTTATTAATAGATGTTTTTAGGAATTAAAAATAGGATTCGAAGTCCCAAGCTGGTTTCAAATGCATTTTGAGAAAGTTTCTGCCAAAATGCATGTTCCAGGATAATTGGACCGCTGATGGCAGATCAAATGAGAGGAGCTGTTTGTACGCGCCGATATATATATATATATGTATATATATATATATATATATATATATATATATATATATATATATATATATATATATATATATATATATATATATATATATATATATATATATATATATATATATATATATATATATATATATATATATATATATATATATATATATATATATATATATATATATATATATATATATATATATATATATATATATATATATATATATATATATATATATATATATATATATACTACGAAAAAGAAAGTTTTTTTTTAAAGAAAAGTAAAGGCCATATTAAACTTAAGATCAGTAGAAATAGAAGCCTACAATAACTCAAACTCAAAACGACCAGAAATTATTAATAAAGAATAAAAAAGGAAAGGAGAATAATAATAATAATAATAATCTGTATTTAAAAGCCAATTAAAGCCATATACAAAAAGACAAATACTAAAGAAAAATTACACTTCATTTGACATCCTTCCCATCAATACAAAATTTCCTACTGCCACAATATAACGGGGAGTCCTAGACCTCATTAACTCACAAAGCAGCCTATCTTCCCCCTCCTGGATAATTAATCCCCTTAAATGAGATAGTTACTTACACCGGAGGAGGTAATGGCCCAACCCATAATAATTTTCCCCACATCTCAAGCAACTACACCCGGCCTCCGGACCTTCCCTCTTTTTCCTTGCAAGCTTAGTATAAATTGGAATACAATTTGCCCGAATCTGAATCCAAATCCTCAAATATTTAATGGGCAATCCCAGCTTGAAATAAAACTCCTGACCAAAATCCTCTTTTACTTCTCTATACAAAGTAAGACTCGGAGATTTGTCCACAGCTGCTTGCCATAGAGTTGCACTTCTTGGTCTTCAAGTCTTGCACTAAATTCCTTGAAGAACTTTTCATGATCTTCTGGCCCTTTTCCCTTCTCCCACGAACTTGAAAATCCATTCTCATCTAATATCCTTTTGATTTGTTCTGTCCATGATGTTTTGTTACACTGAAGGAGAAGATCTTCATATGCTGCTCGGGCAAGTCTAGTCTGGGGAAGTTCTAGAATTCTTAACCAAAATTTGATGATTTGGGTATATCTTTTCAATTTTAGGTTAAATATACCAAGATCACCTTTTAAAACTAACGTATGTGTTGTATTATGTAGGCCAAAAACTCGTTTATAATATTGAAGTTGAAGGGTTTCTAGTTGCTTTGCCGGCTGATACCCCCATATTTCTGATCCGTAATGTAGAATAGGCATAATTTTAGTATTAAATATATGTTTATGGAGGCTTAGTTCACTTATTTCTGCTGTTAGTGTGCTTCTATATATACCAAATAATGCATTTCTACCATTCTGTGCAATTGTTGTAATATGCCTCGTCCATTTTCCATTTCGACAAAAGATGAAACCTAAGTATTTGGCCTTTTTCACCACTTCCAGCATTTTTCCATTCAATAAAAATTGTGGTACTGATTCCTAGGTTTTTTTGCTAAAAATCATGATTTGGGATTTCGTCAAATTAGCCACTAGTTTCTTCAATATTTTTCAAGGAGATTCAAGTGAGTCTTTAAATCATTCTTTGTCTTTACCAGTAAAATAATGTCATCTGCAAATAGTAGGATTGACATATTCAGATTTCCCAGTCGGAGAGTAGGTGCCGATCGTTGTCAGAAATAAGGAACAGTATCATTAATAAACATAGCAAATAATTTTGGCGAAAGGGTACTTCCTTGGGGCACGCCCTTTTTCGAGAAAAAAGGCAGAGATATTCCCTTCCTAACAACTTTCACAAAACTTTTACTCAATGAATACATAGATAATAGAATTTGTATAAAAGGGGCTGGTAGGCCTAGATTTAATAAAACATTCAGCAATAAAACACGATCTACACTATCAAATGCTGATTTCAAATCAATTAGGGCCACATATAATTTTCCTTTACCTTTGCAGTGCTTTTCTACAAGAACATTGATAACAAAAACTCTATCAGCTGTAGAATAGCCTGGTCTGAACCCACTTTGTTCTTCTTGCAAGATTTTTTTCTCTTCTATCCAAAGTTCCAGCCTATTATCTATAATTTTTTCTAGAACTTAACCAGCACTGTTTAGGAGGCTTATCGGTATATAGTTATTATGTGCAACGGGATTACCTTTCTTATAAAATTAGAAGAAAACCGAGGGTTTCTAGGTCGTTGACCACACCCTCTTTGAAATTACTAGGTTAAATAATAAGGCCAAAAAAGGTAAAAGAACAGTCCGAAATGCTTTGAAGATCTTCATAGGAATTCCATCGGGCCCGGGAGCTGAATCACCTCGTATTCTGTTAAGTGAATCTTCAATTTCTTCCGGGGTGATTGAGTCGCATAACACGTAATCTTCCTGGCTCAGAGGGAATGATATTTCTTCACTGTTATCTAGACCTAATGTCTCTTGTAGATGTATGTTGATATCCTGGGTATCTTCTTGTAGTAAGATAAGATAAGATAAGTTTTATTCTTCATTAAATACACATATAATATTACATGTTATTAATCCCTCAAAGGCTCATTGGCCTGTACAAAGAGGGACGACATATGAATTACATACTAAGAGATAAAAAACAAAAGAAAATTTAAAATGATCACTTACTCACATATGAAGGAGAAGAAAAGAAAATATAGATAAACTGGAAACTATAGAAAAAATTAGAATAAATAAACTAAATTTATTAATTATATTAAATAGACTCACAAAAAAAAAAAAAAAAAAAAAAAAAAAAAAAAAAAAAAAATTATTATTACTATAAGCGAATCCCTATCGTCGAAACAGAATTATGTGTATTGTCAGGTAAAACCAACATCATAATAGCTGTTACGATATTTTTCATAACTCTTATCCAAAATATTAAAAAATCAAAACTTAAGCCATGTACAGCCCTTTTAGCTTGTATTTAAAACTATATAAATTCCAATTCAATCAACTCTGCTTATTTCTGAGGCTAGGTAGCAAAATTGAGGTTTATGGGTTAATTCAGTCATAAGGCTTATAATTACTGGACTGTAATAAAATGGTGCGAAAGCAATAAAATTTAACCCGTCTTCATGAATGCTACTCCTTAGTGAACTATACAAGTTTCAGCAATAAATATTGATAGTCATACCTGAGGTCTGGGAGTCATAGCGCAGAGAAGACCACCATAAAAAAAAACTAAACTTTCAGGGGACATCAACTCCACAAAAAAAAAAAAAAAAAAAAAAAAAAAAAAAAAAAATTATTATTCAGTTTGATTCTTAACTAAATGGTCCTTAAGAATCCTCTTGAAAGTGCCAAACGAGTGGCATTTCTGTTCAAACGAGTAGTTTGAAGTAATCGGGCCAAGTTTGTGGGGCGGGCACCTCTGACTGTCGGTCTTTTAGCCTATCTCTTTTTATGATTTTCCAGAACTCCCTACTGTTATTTTCTCTAAAGCACTTTAAAAGAGTGGCTTTTTCTTTCCTTTTATAATTTTTTTTCCTTTTTATTAATTTTTTGTGCTATTTACGTGCTAAAAGGTAAATTGTTAGTGTCTTGATTTTTTATTCATCATCCGGTGCATTCTTTACATTTTGTAACATTTTATACAAGTTAACGCTACTGAATTTACATTCTTCGTCATAAAAACTTTCATTCTTTTTCTCCGCTGATTTTACTGATGCCAGTGATTCGCTTAGAATTTGTGAAAACCTATTCGCTATTGTTTCCGGGTCGGCATTCGGTACCTCGGCCTCATACTTCAGATGGTCTATTTCTTTCGCTATGGGGTCATTAATAAATTTCTCATGGACCAGTGCCCATTGTTCACGTGACCAATTGCAATTTATTCTAGGAGGTAAAGTTGCTAGCTCCTTTCTCTTCCTCGTTTCCTTATTCACATACCTCTCCTCATTACTCCTCTCAACCGAACAATATTCCCTTCTAGAAATAATATACTCTACTTTAACTGGAAAGTGGTCCGATCCTGTTCGATGTATCACTTTCACATTTAGGGATTCAATTTCGAGCCCAGTGTCAACCAATATATAATCAATCAAACTAAAGCAAGGTCCAGAAACACAAGTGTACTCACCTAAGCTACCATCCTCACCAAATCTCCCATTACCAATTGCCAAACCAGAACCTCCACACAGTGCAAGCAGTTTCCTCCCCCATGAGTTAACTCTCCTTTTTCGATCTTGGCACATTCGTGGTTTAAAATACATTGAAGGAATAATCCCCACTACATGGTCGTATTCATCATCTGAAACAAGATTCATATTTAGTTCTGATCGTTCAGTAGTGAAAGCGTTTAAGTCACCTATAATAACACTGAATCTCCTTTATACCACGATCTAGTAGGAATAATTTCTTCCTCTAGTATTGACCAATTATCCTCTTCACAATATGAACTATTCTCAGGTGAAATATAAACACACCCCAATATAAATTCTTCCCCAAAAAATTCAAACGTAACCATATCAAATTCTCAGACATGCTCGGCAAACGACTTAAACTGGAAAATTCATGTTGCTTGACTAGCTCAATTATTTCTCCATAGTTCCTGAAATTCCTTGATGTCCTTCTATCTACCCGAAAAATAACATAACCAAACACTGATATTTCCTCTACTGGCAAAAACCATGTTTCAACTAAGCAAGTTATTTGTGAATCCAAAAATGAACTATTTAAACACACATCTCTTTTACTACTTAGACCCTGTACATTCAACGTAATAGCTGATAGTTTCTGTATATTGCTGTTTCCCTATCCTATGACAAATGGTGGTCGTTCTGCTAGAGTTTGGCCGCATTTTTTAGGACTATGACTTTTTCGTTGCTTTTCCGATTTTGGTCCTTTATTTGGTCTCACATTTCTTCGATCCTGCTTACTATCGTTGCTTGGGCTTATAATCATGTCCAGGTCCCTTTTTCCTTTCGGCCTATCACTTTTTGCGTGGTTTCCACTAGGAATGTTAGGATCTAGTACCGCAGAAGGCTTTTCTATGATCGTTGCATCTGAATCGCTGTTTGAGATGCTTTCAATTTCATGATCTGAATCACTATCGCTTGACGGGGATCGCATATAACACCTTCTCGGGATATGGTTTTTTATGCTACTATCTTTATTATGAGTTGGTTTTTCCATAGTCGGCTCCGCCATTTCCAGCACTGTTTTTCTCTCAAAGTCATAAACAAACGTCTGTTTGTCTATGCATAATTACAATTTACTAAATTTTAAGGTTTTCTTTAGTTTCAAAATGTTTTTGTCAGTCACCATCTTTAATCATTCACAAACAATACTGAAGAAAACCAATTTCCACTGTTTATCGACATTAAATTATTAAGAAGGCTATTATTTCTTTGAAATACGCATTTACATTTTTAATTTTCATGTTTTTGATTTTATATTGATGAAGAATTTAAACACAACTTCAACTAGTTATTTTTTTGTTTGGCATAGATGAAAGGTCCAATACCTCAGTTAAACTAAGAGGTTACATTTTGATATTGTTTGACAATTTACTAAATTTTAAGGTTTTCTTTAGTTTCAAAATGTTTTTGTCAGTCACCATCTTTAATCATTCACAAACAATACTGAAGAAAACCAATTTCCACTGTTTATCAACATTAAATTATTAAGAAGGCTATTATTTCTCTGAAATAAGCATTTACATTTTTAATTTTCATGTTTTTGATTTTATATTGATGAAGAATTTAAGCACAACTTCAACTAGTTATTTTTTTTTGTTCGGCATAAATGAAATGTCCAATACCTCAGTTAAACCAAGAGATTACATTTTGATATTGTTTGACAATTTACTAAATTTTAAGCTTTTCTTTAGTTTCAAAATGTTTTTGTCAGTTACCATCTTTAATCATTCACAAACAATACTGAAGAAAACCAATTTCCACTGTTTATCGACATTAAATTATTAAGAAGGCTATTATTTCTTTGAAATACGCATTTACATTTTTAATTTTCATGTTTTTGTTTTTATATTGATGAAGAATTTAATCACAACTTCAACTAGTTATTTTTTTTTGGTCGGCATAGATGAAAGGTCCAATACCTCAGTTAAACCAAGAGATTACATTTTGATATTGTTTGACAATTTACTAAATTTTAAGCTTTTCTTTAGTTTCAAAATGTTTTTGTCACTTACCATCTTTAATCATTCACAAACAATACTGAAGAAAACCAATTTCCACTGTTTATCGACATTAAATTATTAAGAAGGCTATTATTTTTTTGAAATACGCATTTACATTTTTAATTTTCATGTTTTGATTTTATATTGATGAAGAATTTAAACACAACTTGTTATTTTTTTTATTCGGCATAGATGAAAGGTCCAATACCTCAGTTAAACCAAGAGATTACATTTTGATATTGTTTGACAATTTACTAAATTTTAAGCTTTTCTTTAGTTTCAAAATGTTTTTGTCAGTTACCATCTTTAATCATTCACAAACAATGCTGAAGAAAACCAATTTCCACTGTTTATCGACATTAAATTATTAAGAAGGCTATTATTTCTTTAAAATACACATTTACATTTTTAATTTTCATCTTTTTTATTTTATATTGATGAAGAATTTAAACACAACTTCAACTAGTTATTTTTTTGTTCGGCATAGATGAAAGGTCTAATACCTCAGTTAAACTAAGAGATTACATTTTGATATTGTTTGACAATTTACTAAATTTTAGGGTTTTCTTTAGTTTCAAAATGTTTTTGTCAGTCACCATCTTTAACCATTCACAAACAATACTGAAGAAAACCAATTTCCACTGTTTATCGACATTAAATTATTAAGAAGGCTATTATTTCTTTGAAATACGCATTTACATTTTTAATTTTCATGTTTTTGATTTTATATTGATGAAGAATTTAAACACAACTTCAACTAGTTATTTTTTTTGTTAGGCATAGCTGAAAGGTCCAATACCTCAGTTAAACTAAGAGATTAAATTTTGATATTGTTTGACAATTTACTAAATTTTAAGGTTTTCTTTAGTTTTAAAATGTTTTTGTCAGTCACCATCTTTAATCATTCACAAACAATACTGAAGAAAACCAATTTCCACTGTTTATTGACATTAAATTATTAAGAAGGCTTTTATTTCTTTGAAATACGCATTTACATTTTTAATTTTCATGTTTTTGATTTTATATTGATGAAATATTTAAGCACAACTTCAACTAGTAATTTTTTTTGTTCGGCATAGATGAAAGGTCCAATACCTCAGTTAAACTAATAGATTACATTTTGATATTGTTTGACAATATACTAAATTTTAAGGTTTTCTTTAGTTTCAAAATATTTTTGTCAGTCACTATCTTTAATAATTCACAAACAATACTGAAGAAAACCAATTTCCACTGTTTATCGACATTAAGTTATTAAGAAGGCTATTATTTCTTTGAAATACGCATTTATATTTTTAATTTTCATGTTTTTGATTTTATATTGATGAAGAATTTAAGCACTACTTCAACTAATAATTTTTTTTTCTTCAGCATAGATGAAAGGTCCAATACCTCAGTTAAACTAAGAGATTATATTTTGACATCGTTTGATAATTTACTAAATTTTAAGGTTTTCTTCAGTTTCAAAATGTTTTTGTCAGTCACCGGTTTAATTACATAAACACAAATACATAAGTATCTGATTGAAATAAAAGCGGAACTTTTAAAATCACAACAACTGAAGGTCAGTAAATAATTCCTTTTGTTTTTTTGTTAATTTACTAAATTTTAAGGTTTTCTTTAGTTTCAAAATGACCTTTCATCTATGCCGAACAAAAAAAAATAACTAGTTGAAGTTGTGTTTAAATTCTTCATCAATATAAAATCAAAATTATGAAAATTAAAAATGTAAATGCGTATTTCAAAGAAATAATAGCCTTTTTAATAATTTAATGTCGATAAACAGTGGAAATTGGTTTTCTTCAGTATTGTTTGTGAATGATTAAAGATGGTGACTGAAAAAAACATTTTGAAGCTAAAGAAAACCTTAAAATTTAGTAAATTTTCAAACGATGTCAAAATGTAACCTCTAAGTTTAACTGAGGTATTGGACCTTTCATCTATGCCGAACAAAAAAAATAACACGTTGAAGTTGTGTTTAAATTCTTCATCAATATAAAATCAAAAAAATGAAAATTAAAAATGTAACTGCGTATTTCAAAGAAATAAAAGCCTTCTTAATAATTTAATGTCGATAAACAGTGGAAATTGGTTTTCTTCAGTATTGTTTGTGAATGATAAAAGATGGTGACTGACAAAAACATTTTGAAACTAAAGAAAATCTTAAAATTTAATAAATTGTCAAACAATATCAAAATGTAATCTCTTAGTTTAACTGAGGTATTGGACCTTTCATCTATGCCGAACAAAAAAATAACTAGTTGAAGTTGTGTTTAAATTCTTCATCAATATAAAATCAAAAACATGAAAATTAAAAATGCAAATGCGTATTTCAAAGAAATAATAGCCTTCTTAATAATTTAATGTCGATAAACAGTGGAAATTGGTTTTCTTCAGTATTGTTTGTGAATGATTAAAGATGGTGACTGACAAAAACATTTTGAAACTAAAGAAAACCTTAAAATTTAGTAAATTGTCAAACGATGTCAAAATGTAACCTCTTAGTTTAACTGAGGTATTGGACCTTTCATCTATGCGAAACAAAACAAAATAACTAGTTGAAGTTGTGCTTAAATTCTTCATCAATATAAAATCAAAAACATGAAAATTAAAAATGTAAATGCGTATTTCAAAGAAATAATAGCCTTCTTAATAATTTAATGTCGATAAACAGTGGAAATTGTTCAGTATTGTTTCTGAATGATTAAAGATGGTGAAAGAAAACCTTAAAATTTAGTAAATTGTCAAACGATGTCAAAATGTAATCTCTTAGTTTAACTGAGGTATTGGACCTTTCATCTATGCCGAACAAAAAAAATAGCTAGTTGAAGTTGTTCTTAAATTCTTCATCAATTTAAAATCAAAAACATGAAAATTAAAAATGTAAATGTGTATTTCAAAGAAATAATAGCCTCCTTAATAATTTAATGTCTATAAACAGTGGAAATTGGTTTTCTTCAGTATTGTTTGTGAATGATTAAAGATGGTGACTGACAAAAACATTTTGAAACTAAAGAAAACCCTAAAATTTAGTAAATTGTCAAACAATATCAAAATGTAATCTCTTAGTTTAACTGAGGTATTGGACCTTTCATCTATGCCGAACAAAAAAATAACTAGTTGAAGCTGTGTTTAAATTCTTCATCAATATAAAATCAAAAACATGAAAATTAAATATGTAAATGTGTATTTCAAAGAAATAATAGCCTCCTTAATAATTTAATGTCGATAAACAGAGGAAATTGGTTTTCTTCAGTATTGTTTGTGAATGATTAAAGATGGTGACTGACAAAAACCTTTTGAAACTAAAGAAAACCTTAAAATTTAGTAAATTGTCAAACAATATCAAAATGTAATCTCTTAGTTTAACTGAGGTATTGGACCTTTCATCTATGCCGAACAAAAAAATAACTAGTTGAAGTTGTGTTTAAATTCTTCATCAATATAAAATCAAAAACATGAAAATTAAAAATTTAAATGTGTATTTCAAAGAAATAATAGCCTTCTTAATAATTTAATGTCGATAAACAGAGGAAATTGGTTTTCTTCAGTATTGTTTGTGAATGATTAAAGATGGTGACTGACAAAAACATTTTGAAACTAAAGAAAACCTTAAAATTTAGTAAATTGTCAAACGATGTCAAAATGTAATCTCTTATTTTAACTGAGGTATTGGACCTTTCATATATGCCTAAAAAAAAAATAACTAGTTAAAGCTGTGTTAAAATTCTTCATCAATATAAAATCAAAAACATGAAAATTATAATCTAAATGCGTATTTCAAAGAAATAATAGCCTTCTTAATAATTTAATGTCGATGAACAGTGGAAACTGTTTTTCTTCAGTATTGTTTGTGAATGATTAAAGATGGTGACTGACTAAAACATTTTGAAACTAAAGAAAACCTTAAAATTTAGTAAATTGTCAAACAATATCAAAATGTAATCTCTTAGTTTAACTGAGGTATTGGACCTTTCATCTATGCCGAACAAAAAAATAACTAGTTGAAGTTGTGTTTAAATTCTTCATCAATTTAAAATCAAAAACATGAAAATTAAAAATGTAAATGTGTATTTCAAAGAAATAATAGCCTCCTTAATAATTTAATGTCGATAAACAGAGGAAATTGGTTTTCTTCAGTATTGTTTGTGAATGATTAAAGATGGTGACTGACAAAAACCTTTTGAAACTAAAGAAAACCTTAAAATTTAGTAAATTGTCAAACGATGTCAAAATGTAACCTCTTAGTTTAACTGAGGTATTGGACCTTTCATCTATGCCGAACAAAAAAATAACTAGTTGAAGTTGTGTTTAAATTCTTCATCAATTTAAAATCAAAAACATGAAAATTAAAAACGTAAATGCGTATTTCAAAGAAATAATAGCCTTCTTAATAATTTAATGTCGATAAACAGTGGAAATTGTTCAGTATTGTTTGTGAATGATTAAAGATGGTGAAAGAAAACCTTAAAATTTAGTAAATTGTCAAACGATTTCAAAATGTAATCTCTTAGTTTAACTGATGTATTGGACCTTTCATACATGCCGAACAAAAAAAATAGCTAGTTGAAGTTGTGTTAAAATTCTTCATCAATATAAAATCAAAAACATGAAAATTAAAAATATAAATGTTTATTTCAAAGAAATAATATCCTTCATAATAATTTAATGTTTATAAATAGTGGAAATTGTTTTTATTCAGTATTGTTTATGAATTACTATATATGGTAAGTGACAAAATAATTTTTATACTAAAGAAAAAATTAAAATTTAGTAAATTGTCAAACGATATCAAAATTTAATCTCTTAGTTTAACTGAGGTATTGGACATTTCATTTATGCCTAACAAAAAAAATAACTAGTTAAAGTTGTGTTTAAATTCTTCATCAATATAAAATCAAAAACATGAAAATTAAAAATGTAAATGCGTATTTCAAAGAAATAATAGCCTTCTTAATAATTTAATGTCGATAAACAGTGGAAATTGGTTTTCTTCAGTATTGTTTGTGAATGATTAAAGATGGTGAAAGAAAACCTTAAAATTTAGTAAATTGTCAAACGATTTCAAAATGTAGTCTTTTAGTTTAACTGAGGTATTGGACCTTTCATCTATGCGAAACAAAACAAAATAACTAGTTGAAGTTGTGCTTAAATTCTTCATCAATATAAAATCAAAAACATGAAAATTAAAAATGTAAATGCGTATTTCAAAGAAATAATAGCCTTCTTAATAATTTAATGTCAATAAACAGTGGAAATTGGTTTTCTTCAGTATTGTTTGTGAATGATTAAAGATGGTGACTGACAAAAACATTTTGAAACTAAAGAAAAACCTTAAAATTTAGTAAATTGTCAAACAATATCAAAATGTAATCTCTTAGTTTAACTGAGGTACTGGACCTTTCATCTATGCCGAACAAAAAAAACAACTAGTTGAAGTTGTATTTAAATTCTTCATCAATGTTAAATCGAAAACATGAAAATTAAAAATATAAATGCGTATTTCAAGGAAATAATTGCCTTCTAAATAATTTAATGTCAATAAACAGTGGAAATTAGTTTTCCTCAGTATTGTTTGTGTAAGATTAAAGATGGTTACTGACAAAAACATTTTGAAACTAAAGAAAACCTTAAAATTTAGTAAATTGTCAAACGATGTCAAAATGTAATCTCTTAGGTTAACTGAGGTATTGGACCTTTCATCTATGCCGAATAAAAAAAATAACTAGTTGAAGTTGTGTTTAAATTCTTCATCAATATAAAATCAAAACATGAAAATTAAAAATGTAAATGCGTATTTCAAAGAAATAATAGCCTTTTTCTAAGTTTAACCTCTAAGTTTAACTGAGGTATTGGACCTTTCATCTATGCCGAACAAAAAAAATAACTAGTTGAAGTTGTGTTTAAATTCTTCATCAATATAAAATCAAAACATGAAAACTAAAAATGTTAATACGTATTTCAAAGAAATAATAGCCTTCTTAATAATTTAATGTCGATAAACAGTGGAAATTGGTTTTCTTCAGTATTGTTTGTGAATGATTAAAGATGGTGACTGACAAAAACATTTTGAAGCTAAAGAAAACCTTAAAATTTAGTAAATTGTCAAACGATGTCAAAATGTAACCTCTAAGTTTAACTGAGGTATTGGACCTTTCATCTATGCCGAACAAAAAAATAACTAGTTGAAGTTGTGTTTAAATTCTTCATCAATATAAAATCAAAAACATGAAAATTAAAAATGTAAATGCGTATTTCAAAGGAATAATAGCCTTGTTAATAATTGAATGTCGATAATCAGTGGAAATTGGTTTTCTTCAGTATTGTTTGTGAATGATTAAAGATGGTGACCGACAAAAACATTTTGAAACTAAAGAAAACCTTAAAATTTAGTAAGTTGTCAAACGATGTCAAAATGTAACCTCTTAGTTTAACTGAGGTATTGGACCTTTCATCTATGCCGAACAAAAAAAATAACTAGTTGAAGTTGTGTTTAAATTCTTCATCAATATAAAATCAAAAACATGAAAATTAAAAATGTAAATGCGTATTTCAAAGAAATAATAGCCTTCTTAATAATTTAATGTCGATAAACAGTGGAAATTGTTCAGTATTGTTTCTGAATGATTAAAGATGGTGAAAGAAAACCTTAAAATTTAGTAAATTGTCAAACGATGTCAAAATGTAATCTCTTAGTTTAACTGAGGTATTGGACCTTTCATATATGCCGAACAAAAAAAATAACTAGTTGAAGTTGTGTTTAAATTCTTCATCAATATAAAATCAAAAACATGAAAATTAATAATGTAAATGCGTATTTCAAAGAAATAATAGCCTTCTTAATAATTTAATGTCTATAAACAGTGGAAATTGGTTTTTTTCAGTATTGTTTGTGAATGATTAAAGATGGTGACTGACAAAAACATTTTGAAACTAAAGAAAACCTTAAAATTTAGTAAATTGTCAAACAATATCAAAATGTAATCTCTTAGTTTAACTGAGGTATTAGACCTTTCATCTATGCCGAACAAAAAAAAATAACTAGTTGAAGTTGTGTTTAAATTCTTCATCAATATAAAATCGAAAACACGAAAATTAAAAATGTAAATGCGTATTTCAAAGAAATAAAAGCCTTCTAAATAATTTAATGTCGATAAACAGTGGAAATTGGTTTTCTTCAGTTTTGTCTGTGAATGATTAAAGATGGTGACTGACAAAAACATTTTGAAACTAAAGAAAACCTTAAAATTTAGTAAATTGTCAAACGATGTCAAAATGTAATCTCTTAGTTTAACTGAGGTATTGGACCTTTCATCTATGCCGAACAAAAAAAAATAATTAGTTTAAGTTGTGCTTAAATTCTTCATCAATATAAAATCAAAAACATGAAAATTAAAAATTTAAATTAGTATTTCAAAGAAATAATAGCCTTATTAATAATTTAATGTCGATAAACAGTGGAAATTGGTTTTCTTCAGTATTGTTTGTGAATGATTAAAGATGGTGACTGACAAAAAAATTTTGAAAATAAAGAAAACCTTAAAATTTAGTAAATTGTCAAACAATATCAAAATGTAATCTCTTAGTTTAACTGAGGAATTGGACCTTTCATCTATGCCGAACAAAAAAATTAACTAGTTGAAGTTGTGTTTAAATTCTTCATCAATATAAAGTCAAAAACATGAAAATTAAAAATGTAAATGCGTATTTCAAAGAAATAATAGCCTTCTTAATAATTTAATGTCGATAAACAGTGGAAATTGGTTTTCTTCAGTATATTTGTGAATGATTAAAGATGGTGACTGACAAAAACATTTTGAAACTAAAGAAAACCTTAAAATTTAGTAAATTGTCAAACGATGTCAAAATGTAATCTCTTAGTTTAACTGAGGTATTGGACCTTTCATCTGTGCCGAACAAAAAAAAATAACTAGTTGAAGTTGTGCTTAAATTCTTCATCAATATAAAAATCAAAAACATGAAAATTAAAAATTTAAATGCGTATTTAAAAGAAATAATAGTCTTCTTAATAATTTATAGTCGATAAACAGTGTAAATCGGTTTTCTTCATTATTGTTTTTGAATGATTAAAGATGGTGAGTGACAAAAATATTTTCAAACTAAAGAAAACCTTAAAATCTAGTAAATTGTCAAACAATATCAAAATTTAATCTCTTAGTTTAACTGAGGTATTGGACCTTTCATCTATGCCGAACAAAAAAAAATAACTAGTTGAAGTTGTGTTTAAATTCTTCATCAATATAAAATCAAAAACATGAAAATTAAAAATGTAAATGCGTATTTCAAAGAAATAATAGCCTTCTTAATAATTTAATGTCAATAAACAGTGGAAATTGGTTTTCTTTTGTATTGTTTGTGAATGATTAAAGATGGTGACTGACAAAACCATTTTGAAACTAAAGAAAACCTTAAAATTTAGTAAATCGTCAAACGATGTCAAAATGTAACCTCTTAGTTTAACTGAGGTATTGGACCTTTCATCTATGCCGAACAAAAAAAATAACTAGTTGAAGTTGTGTTTAAATTCTTCATCAATATAAAATCAAAAACATGAAAATTAAAAATGTAAATGAGTATTTCAAAGAAATAATAGCCTTCTTAATAATTTAATTTCGATAAACAGTGGAAATTGGTTTTCTTCAGTATTGTTTGTGAATGATTAAAGATGGTGACTGACAAAAACATTTTGAAACTAAAAAAAACCTTAAAATTTAGTAAATTGTCAAACGATGTCAAAATTTAACCTCTTAGTTTAACTGAGGTATTGGACCTTTAATCTATGCCGAACAAAAAAAAATAACTAGTTGAAGTTGTGTTTAAATTCTTCATCAATATAAAATCAAAAACACGAAAATTAAAAATGTAAATGCGTATTTCAAAGAAATAAAAGCCTTCTTAATAATTTAATGTCGATAAACAGTGGAAATTGGTTTTTTTCAGTTTTGTCTGTGAATGATTAAAGATGGTGACTGAAAAAAACATTTTTAAACTAAAGAAAACCTTAAAATTTAGTAAATTGTCAAACGATGTCAAAATGTAACCTATTAGTTTAACTGAGGTATTGGACCTTTCATCTATGCCGAACAAAAAAAAATAACTAGTTGAAGTTGTGCTTAAATTCTTCATCAATATAAAATCAAAAATATGAAAATTAAAAATGTAAATGCGTATTTCAAAGAAATAATAGCCTTATTAATAATTTAATGTCGATAAATAGTGGAAAGTGGTTTTCCTCAGTATTGTTTGTGAATGATTAAAGATGGTGACTGACAAAAACACTTTGAAACTAAAGAAAACCTTAAAATTTAGTAAATTGTCAAACAATATCAAAATGTAATCTCTTAGTTTAAATGAGGTATTGAACTTTTCATCTATGCCGAACAAAAAAAATAACTAGTCGAAGTAGTGCTTAAATTCTTCATCAATATAAAATCAAAAAAATGAAAATTAACCATTTAAATGTGTATTTCAAAGAAATATCAGCATTCTTAATACCTTAATGTCGATAAACATTGGAAATTTGGTTTTCTTCAGTATTGTTTGTGAATGATTAAAGATGGTGAGTGACAAAAACATTTTTAAACTAAATAAAACCTTAAAATTTAGTAAATTGTCAAACAATATCAAAATGTAATCTCTTAGTTTAACTGAGGAATTGGACCTTTCATCTATGCCGAACAAAAAAATTAACTAGTTGAAGTTGTGTTTAAATTCTTTATCAATATAAAGTCAAAAACATGAAAATTAAAAATGTAAATGCGTATTTCAAAGAAAAAATAGCCTTCTTAATAATTTAATGTCGATAAACAGTGGAAATTGTTTTTTTTCAGTATTGTTTGCGAATGATTAAAGATGGTGACTGACAAAAACATTTTGAAACTAAAGAAGACCTTAAAAATTTAGTAAATTGTCAAACGATGTCAAAATATAACCTTTTAGTTTAACTGAGGTATTGGACCTTTCATATATGCCGACCAAAAAAAATAACTAGTTGAAGTTGTGTTTAAATTCTTCATCAATATAGAAATAAATACATGAAAATTAAAAATGTAAATGCGTATTTCAAAGAAATAATAGCCTTCTTAATAATTTAATGTCGATAAACAGTGGAAATTGGTTTTCTTCAGTATATTTGTGAATGATTAAAGATGGTGACTGACAAAAACATTTTGAAACTAAAGAAAACCTTAAAATTTAGTAAATTGTCAAACGATGTCAAAATGCAATCTCTTAGTTTAACTGAGATATTGGACCTTTCATCTGTGCCGAACAAAAAAAATAACTAGTTGAAGTTGTGCTTAAATTCTTCATCAATATAAAAATCAAAACATGAAAATTAAAAATGTAAATGCGTATTTCAAATAAATAATAGTCTTCTTAATAATTTATAGTCGATAAACAGTGGAAATTGGTTTTCTTCAGTATTGTTTGTGAATGATTAAAGATGGTGAGTGACAAAAACATTTTGAAACTAAAGAAAACCTTAAAATTTAGTAAATTCTCAAACAATGTCAAAATGTAACATATTAGTCTAACTAACGTATTGGACCTTCCGTTTATGCCGAACAAAAAAAAATTACGAGTAGAAGTTGTGTTTAAATTCTTCAGTACTGTAGAATCAAAACATGAAAAATAAAAATGTAAATGTGTATTTCAATGAAATAATATACTTCTAAATAATTTATTGTCAATAAACAGTGGAAATTGGTTTTCTTTTGTATTGTTTGTGAATGATTAAAGATGGTGACTGACAAAACCATTTTGAAACTAAAGAAAACCTTAAAATTTAGTAAATTGTCAAACGATGTCAAATTGTAACCTCTTAGTTTAACTGAGGTATTGGACCTTTCAGCTATGCCGAACAAAAAAAATAACTAGTTGAAGTTGTGTTTAAATTCTTCATCAATATAAAATCAAAAATATGAAAATTAAAAATGTAAATGCGTATTTCAAAAAAATAAAAGCCTTCTTAATAATTTAATGTCGATAAACAGTGGAAATTGGTTTTTTTCAGTTTTGTCTGTGAATGATTAAACATGGTGACTGACAAAAACATTTTGAAACTAAAGAAAACCTTAAGATTTAGTAAATTATCAAACAATGTTAAAATATAATCTCTTAGTTTTAATGAGGTATTGGACCTTTCATCTATGCCGAACAAAAAAAATTAAATAGTTGAAGTTGTGCTTAAATTTTTCATCAATATAAAATCAGAAACATGAAAATTAAAAATGTAAATGCGTATTTCAAAGAAATAATAGCCTTCTTAATAATTTAATGTCAATAAACAGTGGAAATTGTTTTTTTTCAGTATTGTTTGCGAATGATTAAAGATGGTGACTGACAAAAACATTTTGAAACTAAAGAAAACCTTAAAAATTTAGTAAATTGTCAAACAATATCAAAATGTAATCTCTTAGTTTAACTGAGGTATTGGACCTTTCATCTATGCCGAACAAAAAAAATAACTAGTTGAAGTTGTGCTTAAATTCTTCATCAATATAAAATCAACAACATGAAAATTAAAAATATAAAGGCGTATTTCAAAGAAATAATATCCTTCTTAATAATTTAATGTCGATAAACAGTGGAAATTGGTTTTCTTCAGTATTGTTTGTGAATGATTAAAGATGGTGACTGACAAAAACATTTTGAAACTAAAGAAAACCTTAAAATTTAGTAAATTGTCAAACATTATCAAAATGTAATCTCTTAGTTTAACTGAGGAATTGGACCTTTCATCTATGCCGAACAAAAAAATTAACTAGTTGAAGTTGTGTTTAAATTCTTTATCAATATAAAGTCAAAAACATGAAAATTAAAAATGTAAATGCGTATTTCAAAGAAAAAATAGCCTTCTTAATAATTTAATGTCGATAAACAGTGGAAATTGTTTTTTTTCAGTATTGTTTGCGAATGATTAAAGATGGTGACTGACAAAAACATTTTGAAACTAAAGAAGACCTTAAAAATTTAGTAAATTGTCAAACGATGTCAAAATATAACCTTTTAGTTTAACTGAGGTATTGGACCTTTCATATATGCCGACCAAAAAAAATAACTAGTTGAAGTTGTGTTTAAATTCTTCATCAATATAGAAATAAATACATGAAAATTAAAAATGTAAATGCGTATTTCAAAGAAATAATAGCCTTCTTAATAATTTAATGTCGATAAACAGTGGAAATTGGTTTTCTTCAGTATATTTGTGAATGATTAAAGATGGTGACTGACAAAAACATTTTGAAACTAAAGAAAACCTTAAAATTTAGTAAATTGTCAAACGATGTCAAAATGCAATCTCTTAGTTTAACTGAGATATTGGACCTTTCATCTGTGCCGAACAAAAAAAATAACTAGTTGAAGTTGTGCTTAAATTCTTCATCAATATAAAAATCAAAACATGAAAATTAAAAATGTAAATGCGTATTTCAAAGAAATAATAGTCTTCTTAATAATTTATAGTCGATAAACAGTGGAAATTGGTTTTCTTCAGTATTGTTTGTGAATGATTAAAGATGGTGAGTGACAAAAACATTTTGAAACTAAAGAAAACCTTAAAATTTAGTAAATTGTCAAACAATATCAAAATGTAATCTCTTAGTTTAACTGACGTATTGGACCTTTCGTCTATGCCGAACAAAAAAAAAATAACTAATTGAAGTTGTGCTTAAATTCTTCATCAATATAAAATCAAAAAAATGAAAATTAAAAATGTAAATGCGTATTTCAAAGAAATAATAGCCTTCTTAATAATTTAATGTCAATAAACAGTGGAAATTGGTTTTCTTTTGTATTGTTTGTGAATGATTAAAGATGGTGACTGACAAAACCATTTTGAAACTAAAGAAAACCTTAAAATTTAGTAAATTGTCAAACGATTTCAAATTGTAACCTCTTAGTTTAACTGAGGTATTGGACCTTTCATCTATGCCTAACAATAAAAATAACTAGTTGAAGTTGTGTTTAAATTCTTCATCAATATAAAATCAAAAATATGAAAATTAAAAATGTAAATGCGTATTTCAAAGAAATAATAGCCTTCTTAATAATTTAATGTCGATAAACAGTGGAAATTGTTTTTATTCAGTATTGTTTGCGAATGATTAAAGATGGTGACTGACAAAAACATTTTGAAACTAAAGAAAACCTTAAAAATTTAGTAAATTGTCAAACGATGTCAAAATATAACCTCTTAGTTTAACTGAGGTATTGGACCTTTCATATATGCCGACCAAAAAAAATAACTAGTTGAAGTTGTGTTTAAATTCTTCATCAATATAAAAATAAAAACATGAAAATTAAAAATGTAAATGCGTATTTCAAAGACATAATAGCCTTCTTAATAATTTAATGTCGATAAACAGTGGAAATCTGTTTTCTTCAGTATTGTTTGTGAATGATTAAAGATGGTGACTGACAAAAACATTTTGAAACTAAAGAGAACCTTAAAATTTAGAAAATTCTCAAACGATTTCAAAATGTAATTTCTTAGTTTAAGTGAGGTTTTGGACCTTTCATCTGTGCCGAACAAAAAAAATAATTAGTTGAAGTTGTGCTTAAATTATTCATCAATATAAAAATCAAAAACATGAAAATTAAAAATGTAAATGCGTATTTAAAAGAAATAATAGTCTTCTTAATAATTTATAGTCGATAAACAGTGGAAATTGGTTTTCTTCAGTATTGTTTTTGAATGATTAAAGATGGTGAGTGACAAAAACATTTTGAAACTAAACAAAACCTTAAAATTTAGTAAATTGTCAAACAATATCAAAATTTAATCTCTTAGTTTAACTGAGGCTTTGGACCTTTCATCTATGCCGAACAAAAAAAATAACTAGTTGAAGTTGTGCTTAAATTCTTCATCAATATAAAATCAAAAACATGAAAATTAAAAATATAAATGCGTATTTCAAAGAAATAATATCTTTCTTAATAATTTAATGTCGATAAACAGTGGAAATTGGTTTTTTTCAGTATTGTTTGTGAATGATTAAAGATGGTGATTGACAAAAACATTTTGAAAATAAAGAAAACCTTAAAATTTAGTAAATTGTCAAACAATATCAAAATGTAATCTCTTAGTTTAACTGAGGAATTGGACCTTTCATCTATGCCGAACAAAAAAATTAACTAGTTGAAGTTGTGTTTAAATTCTTTATCAATATAAAGTCAAACACATGAAAATTAAAAATGTAAATGCGTATTTCAAAGAAATAATAGCCTTCTTAATAATTTAATGTCGATAAACAGTGGAAATTGTTTTTTTTCAGTATTGTTTGCGAATGATTAAAGATGGTGACTGACAAAAACATTTTGAAACTAAAGAAAACCTTAAAAATTTAGTAAATTGTCAAACGATGTCAAAATATAACCTCTTAGTTTAACTGAGGTATTGGACCTTTCATATATGCCGACCAAAAAAAATAACTAGTTGAAGTTGTGTTTAAATTCTTCATCAATATAGAAATAAATACATGAAAATTAAAAATGTAAATGCGTATTTCAAAGAAATAATAGCCTTCTTAATAATTTAATGTCGATAAACAGTGGAAATTGGTTTTCTTCAGTATATTTGTGAATGATTAAAGATGGTGACTGACAAAAACATTTTGAAACTAAAGAAAACCTTAAAATTTAGTAAATTGTCAAACGATGTCAAAATGTAATCTCTTAGTTTAACTGAGGTATTGGACCTTTCATCTATGCCGAATAAAAAAAATAACTAGTTGAAGTTGTGCTTAAATTCTTCATCAATATAAAAATCAAAAACATGAAAATTAAAAATGTAAATGCGTATTTAAAAGAAATAATAGTCTTCTTAATAATTTATAGTCGATAAACAGTGGAAATTTGTTTTTTTTCAGTATTGTGTTTGAATGATTAAAGATGGTGAGCGACAAAAATATTTTGACACTAAATAAAACCTTAAAATCTAGTAAATTGTCAAACGATATTAAAACATAACCTCTTAGTTTAACTGACATATTGGACCTTTCATCTATACCGAACAAAAAAAATAACTAATTGAAGTTGTGTTTAAATTCTTCATCAATATAAAATCGAAAACATGAAAATTAAAAATGTAAATGCGTATTTCAAAGAAATAATAGCCTTCTTAATAATTTAATGTCGATAAACAGTGGAAATTGGTTTTCTTTTGTATTGTTTGTGAATGATTAAAGATGGTGACTGACAAAAACATTTTGAAACTAAAGAAAACCTTAAAAATTTAGTAAATTGTCAAACGATGTCAAAATGTAAACTCTTATTTTAACTGAGGTATTGGACCTTTCGCCTGTGCCAAACAAAAAAAATAACTAGTTGAAGTTGTTTTTAAATTATTCATCAATATAAAATCAAGAACATAAAAATTAAAAAATTAAATGCGTATTTCAAAGAAATAATAACCTTCTTAATAATTTAATGTCGATAAACAGTGGAAATTGGTTTTCTTCAGTTTTGTCTGTGAATGATTAAAGATGGTGACTGACAAAAACATTTTGAAACTAAAGAAAACCTTAAAATTTAGTAAATTGTCAAAATATGTCAAAATATAATCTCTTAGTTTAACTGAGGTATTGGACCTTTCATCTATGCCGAACAAAAAAAATAACTAGTTGAAGTTGTGTTTAAATTCTTCATCAATATAAAGTCAGAAACATGAAAATTAAAAATGTAAATGCGTATTTCAAAGAAATAATAGCCTTCTTAATAATTTAATGTCAATAAACAGTGGAAATTGGTTTTCTTTTGTATTGTTTGTGAATGATTAAAGATGGTGACTGAGAAAAACATTTTGAAACTAAAGAAAACCTTAAAAATTTAGTAAATTGTCAAACGATGTCAAAATATAACCTCTTAGTTTAACTGAGGTATTGGACCTTTCATATATGCCGACCAAAAAAAATAACTAGTTGAAGTTGTGTTTAAATTCTTCATCAATATAAAAATAAAAACATGAAAATTGAAAATGTAAATGCGTATTTCAAAGAAATAATAGCCTTCTTAATAATTTAATGTCGATAAACAGTGGAAATTGGTTTTCTTCAGTATTGTTTGTGAATGATTAAAGATGGTGACTGACAAAAACATTTTGAAACTAAAGAAAACCTTAAAATTTAGTAAATTGTCAAACGATGTCAAAATGTAATCTCTTAGTTTAACTGAGGTATTGGACCTTTCATCTATGCCGAACAAAAAAAAATAACTAGTTGAAGTTGTGCTTAAATTTTTCATCAATATAAAAATCAAAAACATGAAAATTAAAAATGTAAATGCGTATTTAAAAGAAATAATAGCCTTCTTAATAATTTATAGTCGATAAACAGTGGAAATTGGTTTTCTTCAGTATTGTTTTTGAATGATTAAAGATGGTGAGTGACAAAAACATTTTGAAACTAAAGAAAATATTAAAATTTAGTAAATTGTCAAACAATATCAAAATGTAATCTCTTAGTTTAACTGAGGTATTGGACCTTTCATCTATGCCGAACAAAAAAAAAATAACTAATTGAAGTTGTGTTTGAATTCTTCATCAATATAAAATCGAAAACATGAAAACTAAAAATGTAAATGCGTATTTCAAAGAAATAATAGCCTTCTTAATAATTTAATGTCAATAAACAGTGGAAATTAGTTTTCTTCAGTATTGTTTGTGAATGATTAAAGATGGTTACTGACAAAAACATTTTGAAACTAAAGAAAACCTAAAAATTTAGTAAATTGTCAAACGATGTCAAAATGTAACCTCTTAGTTTAACTGAGGTATTGGACCTTTCATATATGCCAAACAAAAAAAAATAACTAGTTGAAGTTGTGTTTAAATTCTTCATCAATATAAAATCAAAATTATGAAAATTAAAAATGTAAATGCGTATTTCAAAGAAATAATAGCCTTTTTAATAATTTAATGTCGATAAACAGTGGAAATTGGTTTTCTTCAGTATTGTTTGTGAATAATTAAAGATGGTGACTGACAAAAACATTTTGAAGCTAAAGAAAACCTTAAAATTTAGTAAATTGTCAAATGAAATCAAAATGTAACCTCTTAGGTTAACTGAGGTATTGGACCTTTCATCTATGCAGAACAAAAAAAATAACTAGTTGAAGTTGTGTTTAAACTCTTCATCAATATAAAATCAAAACATGAAAATTAAAAATGTAAATGCGTATTTCAAAGAAATAATAGCCTTCTTAATAATTTAATGTCGATAAACAGTGGAAATGGGTTTTCTTCAGTATTGTTTGTGAATGATTAAAGATGGTGACTGACAAAAACATTTTGAAGCTAAAGAAAACCTTAAAATTTAGTAAATTGTCAAACGATGTCAAAATGTAACCTCTTAGTTTAACTGAGGTATTGGACCTTTCATCTATGCCGAACAAAAAAAATAACTAGTTGAAGTTGTGTTAAAATTCTTCATCAATTTAAAATCAAAAACATGAAAATTAAAAATGTAAATGTGTATTTCAAAGAAATAATAGCCTTCTTAATAATTTAATGTCGATAAACAGTGGAAATTGGTTTTCTTCAGTATTGTTTGTTAATGATTAAAGATGGTGACTGACAAAAACATTTTGAAACTAAAGAAAAACTTAAAATTTAGTAAATTGTCAAACTATATCAAAATGTAACCTCTTAGTTTAACTGAGGTATTGGACCTTTCATCTATGCCGAACAAAAAAAATAACTAGTTGAAGTTGTGTTTAAATTTCTCATCAATATAAAACCAAAAACATGAAAATTAAAAATGTAAATACGTATTTCAAAGAAATAATAGCCTTCTTAATAATTTAATGTCGATAAACAGTGGAAATTGGTTTTCTTCAGTATTGTTTGTGAATGATTAAAGATGGTGAAAGAAAACCTTAAAATTTAGTAAATTGTCAAACGATTTCAAAATGTAATCTCTTAGTTTAACTGAGGTATTGGACCTTTCATATATGCCGAACAAAAAAAATAGCTAGTTGAAGTTGTGCTTAAATTCTTCATCAATTTAAAATCAAAAACATGAAAATTAAAAATGTAAATGTGTATTTCAAAGAAATAATAGCCTTCTTAATAATTTAATGTCGATAAACAGTGGAAATTGGTTTTCTTCGGTATTGTTTTTGAATGATTAAAGATGGTGATTGACAAAAACATTTTGAAACTAAAGAAAACCTTAAAATTTAGTAAATTGTCAAACAATATCAAAATGTAATCTCTTAATTTAACTATAATCCCTAAAATGCCTAAAACGGTTTCGCCCAAATAATCTCTAAACATAATTTCAGCGTGTTCCCTTTGTTTTGACATCCCTGCGCTGTCACATTTGAAATTCCTAGGAAACCCTTCCCGCGTTAATCTCTTCATCTCTAAGATCAAAACATTCGCCCGGAATCAATTCTCTTGGATGAACACCAATTTCTCGGAAACGTGTCACGAAAGGGGAATTAATTTGTTGTTTCTAAAGGGAATTATTTATCTACGGAAGGGGAATTAATTTGATTTATCTAATGGGAATTATTGATTCACGAAAGGGGAATTAATTTGTTGTTTCTAAGGGGAATTATTGATTCAAGAAAGGGGAATTAATTTGTTGTTTCTAAGGGGAATTATTGATCTACTAAAGGGGAATTAATTTGTTGTTTCTAAGGGGAATTATTGATTCACGAAAGGGGAATTTAGATTCAATTATAGATGACATCATGGTGTTCTTTCAGTATTCTATGCCCATATATTGAGCCCCGTCATGAGTCCTAGATCAATAAAATTCCCAATCGATTACGCAATCAAGTTCTCGAAAATCTATTTCCCCCTCGATTACGCAATCAATTTCTCAGAAATCCATTTCCCCTAGAGAGGCTATGCTCATATATGGTGCCCCCCGTCACGAGCTCATGAGGTTAGGCTAGGTTACGCAATCAATTTCTTGGAAACGTGTTCTCCCTGGGGATTCCATGCCCATATATGGTGCCCCCTTCGAACCGACAGCACAGGTGTTCTCCCTAGGGACTCTATGCCCATATATGGAGCCCCCCTGGGAGTTATAGATAGCTCTCTACTAACAGGGTTGTATTCGATATAAGGGGCTGGAAAAAATTATAAAACATCAAATTTGTCTTCATTTCTTTTTCCAGCCACATATTTCTCTTACGGGATACTTCCAGCTCTGCTCGAATTGTTGTCAATTCTTGAGCTGTATCCGTTTGCTTAACGTTAAACTCTTTCATTTTAGCTTCAATACTTGCTAGGCTTAGTTTAACGTCATCGATACTCTTCGACAAGCTAGGGATTTCGAACACTGCCTTTTTTATCTCTTCAAGGGCAAATGCTATAGGCTGTCCTTCCATCCTTTTTCTAATATAAAATGGAAAATTATTAGCTTAACTTTCTATTAAACATGAAACGAGGACTTACGCGCAAGGGGGGCTACTTCGTAACTTGTACGGCCCCCCAGTTTCAAACAGAATAGGTGGTAGATTCTATTCGTCAATCTCCTTTTGAATCCAATGTTAAATCATATACCACAGTTAAAAGGTTTATAAATCTTGTCAAACTGGTTTATAACTCTTTTAAGCAGAGTATCACTATAGATTTTATTTCGTCTCCGCACTGAATGAATGCTAAATCGCAACTCAATAATTGGTAATAATTGGTATGGCTGTAACACTGCATATAAATTTATATAAATGTATATATGGGCTGTAATAATGCAAAAGGTAAATATAACATTGGTTTAAGAATTGAAAGAAAGACAAAGAATGAATTTACAACGATAATCAAGATAAAAATAAGTTTTATTTGAACAATACCATTAAGCGATGACATTTGATTATGATATTTGGTGCTTCGCATTGATATTTCAGTTTTAAAACTTTTATCAATTTTCTGAAAACTCCCTAAGAATTTTACGAAAAACACTTCTTAACAGACGTTTGGTATTTTCTTGGATAGGGCTATTGTGGCAACTTTTACCACAGCAACCAATAATTAGAACCCAAGTCCTAAAATTGGTCTCAATCAGAAACCCTTATCGTTATCTAAATTCACAAAGTGCAAAGATTTTCAAACAGAGGTGTTTATTGTTTAAAGTTCAGGAAAGGTCTGCCCATTTCATACGAAAATATTGATTGAAAACGAAACTAGTCTTATCTAGAAAATAAATATCGTAGAAAATAAATATCACGACGTGAAAAAAAAGATAAACCATCCAGTGGCAGATCCAGAGGGGGGGAGGGGTGCCCCCCTAAAGTAGTCTAGAGTAGTGTAATTTACCTAATTAACGCAACTTTGCATTAATTAAACTTGCTCCTAACGTAAGTTTATCGGATCAACCTAATTTGCGCACCCCCCCCTAAAAAATCCTGGATCTGCCCCTGAAACCATCACACCTATTCCACAAGTTATTAGAAGAAAAAAAATCCTTATTTTCACAAATTTCATCAACCCCCCGCTCCCTTTTTTTTATAAAATCCTACATAGGCCAATCAGTTGTGTCCACGGTATATAAATAATAGATTAAGTCATAATTTGTATATAAATTAAGTCATACCTGTGAGATGTGACACTTGCAAACCACTTTGCCGGCTCACCAAGTTTTTTTTCTGCTTTCGCAATTACGAACAATGCACTTTGTAACCATTTCTCATTGATTGACGCAAACATACTAACCCATAAGTGCAGAAATAAGTGGGAGGAGCTTTTTGTTCGCACCGAGAATGAAGAGCCAGAAATCATCTGCGGTAAACTTACTGCCTAATTATATAAACTGTGGTTTTGCATTAAAGTTTAAGCAAGGGAAAATAATGAAAACTTTTCAGTCTCTACATTTTCAAAAGTAAATTCTCTATATCTTTATGGTATATACAGAAGGGGGAATGGATTTGAAGATGATATAAATTGGCCCGTCATTATATTAAAGATGGAAATTCTTGTTAATTGGTAAGAAATTGGGAAGGTCTAAGCATCGCAGTAAACACTAAGAAATTGGAAGTTCTAGTTCCCCTAAAAAGTCAAAAGGGATGGAGGTCAACTTACCCCCCCCCCTAACTTCTGCTCTTTTTATGAAACGGTTTGCAATTGTGAGGTATCCATTTTAAAACAGAATAGTCCAAAAAAAGATATAACTGCTCTATCATAACTAGTAATATCATCGATATTCTAAAGGAGCTAATTTGATTCGAGATTAAAAGCTCAAGTGCCCTTTTTAAGAGCCAAAAGTGTCTGAAGGACAATCTGATATCTGATTCTGTTTCTCTGAAAAGACTATGTCAATATAAAAAGAACAGAAATTAATAAAAAAAAATTTCGACAAAATAAATCTTTTAAGGAAAAGTAAAGAACTCCATTAAATAAAAAATGAGCAAAAATAGAAACAAATCATCAATCAAGTCTATAGCTAAAAATTACCACAAATTAGCATCAATAAATAAATGAAACACAAAACGAACAGAAATTACAATAAATAACCGATTCAAATTCAAAACGAGCAGAAATTAACATAATTAGTATTCACAACCGCTATGCCTTCTCAAGGCCAGAATATAATTTGCACTTTACTGATAAGAAATTTAAATTTTTTCCCTTTTATAACTTTAATAAGTCAAAAATTATTAAGATTTTAAAGAATAAATATGAGCATGTATATGACTACACATTGTCCATATTTGGGGTGGGAGGATGTCGTAACGAAAAATTTAAGGGAAATGGAAACTTCCCTGGAGGGTGTCATGAGGAATCGAGTAGGATTGAGGACGAGCGTGCATAGTTGCGTTGACATCAGGTGGTTTGATGATGCTGCTAGTTGTTCTTATTTTTAGCTGTAGTATATTTGTAATACATCCGAATCAACTTTCGTGATGGAGTTGATACTCATAGTTAGTATCAGACAAGGAAAGGGGACAAGTGAATAACAATATTTTATCCGTGGATGGGCTACCCCTGTGCAAAAACAAATTTTATTATATCATAAAATAAAGATATCTGGAAGCTTTTCTAATAGTGTTCACGTAATCAGAAATTAGTCAGAATCAAGTCAGTGGAAAAAGTCAGATTCATAAATGTGGACGAATTGCTTATCTCTTGACATTATTGAAAAACCCTCTAAAAACAACAATTATAAAAACAATATGACAGAAAGAAAATAAAAACTCGTTGGTATTTGAGTCCTACAGTCTACAATCTATAAATGCTGTCTAAACCCAACTTCTGGGTTTGGTGAATATATGGCCAGCGTTCTAAGGTGGGAGTGGTAAGGTAAGAAGTAGCGAGAGAAGTGTGAGATTCTAATTTCTCTAATTGACCTATTAAAATCTCGGGTTTTTCAAATAAATTATTGTTGGCAGTTTTTTCTTAAATGCTATTATTTCTGTCTTGTTTTTAATAAGTCAACTAAATTATCTGGTTTCTTATTAAGACTGTCTTTTTTATATCTTCTTATGAATGAAAAATATGTTTGTACATTTTTCTCGCTTCCTTAATTCCAGAGGATATTGTAAGCTTTACAGTCGATTGTATTCTAGGATCTATGGTCTTTGAGTTTTACTATTTGCCAGTCCTTATTTACTTATAGGGACTTTTATTGATGAATAAAAGGAACTTATGCAAATATTAGGTGTGTTACTTATTTATGCACGAAAATAAGTTTCTAGTCATTTTCCCATGGAAAACGCACATTTTACAATCAGCAGTTCTTTCTGAAACCCGAAGAGTAAAAACGAGATAAGTCCTGAGTCGTAACAAGATCGAGAGTTTCGATGATGTGTTCTAAAAAGCTAACTTACAACTATTTTTAGCTCAATTGGTAATCTGACTTCTTGATAAAATAAAGATCAACATCATCCACTCGCCAACGTTTTCGCAAAAATATTGTAATATTTCGGTCCGATCGGCTTAAACCTTATGGGGCAAGTATCTTGAAGCAGTTAAAATTTGAGAATACTACTACTACTCCTACTAACAGTTCACCGCAGCACCAAGCCGTGTCAGGCCAACACAGCCTTACGCAAGCTCCTCGGCCATCCTAATCTGTTCAAAGCCTCCTTCTTTCCAGTCTCCCAGGAAGCCCCCATTTCCTTTAAATCTTTCTTTTTGACATTCTCCCACCCCAACCATGGATGACCTGCTTTCCGTTTAGCTTTAGACGGTTGGCCAAAAAGGAAAATCTTTGGCAATCAGTCATCCTTCATCCACAGAAAGTGCCCTAGCCATCTTAACTTTTCTCTCATTATAGCCATAGAAAGCGAGATTGAACCACATTTTTCGTAGAGCCAACTGTTTGAAATACGGTCAGTCAGTCGGGTACCCAGAACAATCCGTAGGCAATTTCTCTGAAAAACATCTAGCAGATCCTTATCTGCTTTGGAGCACCCATGCTTCAGTGTGATATTTGACCACTGTCATCACTGTAGCTTCCAATATTCTAATCTTGGCTTGCAGATTTATCTCCCTATTCATTTTTTTTTTCAACACTAAAAAACACCCTAATCCTTGGCTATTCTACTTTTAACATCTTTACTGCTGCAGGGTCTTTAATGATAATACTACCACGGTAAGTGAAGCTTTTTACCTGATCAATCTTTTCGTTACCCAGCGTCACTTTTTCATTTTCACTTAAACCCTAGCCTTAGTGACTTAGTCTTCTTAACATTAATTTTCAAGTCTATTCTAGCACCCTGAACTCGCAAAACCTATAGAAGTTCATTAATTTTCCTCACGTTTTCATCTGAGATACTTAAATTCTCTGCATAATCTAAGTCCAGGAGAGTTTTTCTGAAGCAACTTTGTCTACAGCATATCTCAGTCTAAAAAGTGTCATATTACTAAGTAATTTGCTACCTACAGACACCAGACTAGTACCTTGATAATTACCACACTCACTCTTATTACCTTTATTATACAGTGGTCTAATTAATGTTTTCCTAAAATGTAATTCCCTTTTTTAAAAAATCCTGTTTATAATATTCAGTATCTTACTTCTAACCTCAGAGCCGCCATATTTAAGAAACTCATTTACCACACTATCAGCAGCTGGAAACTTATGATTTTTTATTCCTTTTAGTACTGTTGCTAATTCTTCCATACAAACAAATCTTCCTTCACATCCAACGTATCACAAACTTTTTCATTTTCATTTATATATTTTCCTGCAACTCTATCTTGGTTTAGCATTTTCTCAAAATGTTCTCCCCATCTCATTTTAACTCTTTCCTAATTGTGGCCCCGTTCCTTTCTTTATTTGGGATAAGTCCAGATTGACTACTCCCTCTCAATTTATTAATACGCCAGTACAATGTTTTACTATTATGCCGTCTAGCTGCATCTTCCAGATTCATGGCTGTTTTATCCATGGCTGTTTTATCCATGGCCTCCATTTCACACCTTCTTAGTTCGTATTTTAATACTTTTTCCACTTACTTTGCATGCCTTTTGTTTTCATTAAATCTATCACTCAGATGGTTGTTTTAACACGCCCCTTTTCCTCTCTATTAAATATAAGCTTTTTCACTAATATTCCTAGCTACAGTCCTAAATTTCTTCCCTAAGACACCATCAGGAACTTCACAAATTGTTTTCCTAAAATTATTCCATCCATCTTCCACATTCTCAAATTTTAAACTCTCTAATTTAGTATTCAACTTTTCTTTGAAAGTTTCTCTCAAATTTTCATCCTGGTGTCTACCAACACCGTAACGTCTCAGGAGGTAGTTACCCTTCCGAAATTTTTCCTTTAAAGTAATCCTAGACACTACCACATGGCGATCTTTACTTTTAGCATCAATAACAGCAGTCCTATATACCCTAGTATCTTTTACTGATCCTGCCGGTCTTCAGTTTATTATAATATAATCAGTAAGGTTTGCTGTCTTACCATCAATTGAATTCTATGTCAACATATGGGTCATTTTATGACCAAACACCGTATTGGTTATAACTAAATTGTTATACCAACAAAATTGCAACAGTCTATAGCGATTACTGTTTTCTTATCCTAAACCGAATTTACCTAGGCTAGGATACCATCTATCCCTATTTCTACCAACCTGGGCGTTAAAATCCCCTAATCAAAACACCATAATTCTACTTGGGACCCTGTATATATTCTCTTGTAACCAGGGCCTTCATGTATGGGGGTAGGGGGGACGCCCCCCTCCCAGCGTTTTGGTCACTCGCTAAAAAAATAAGTCGGTAAAATCATGGTGCGAAGCACCATAGTTTTTCCGTCGCCGCTAAAATTCTTTGTTCAGTTCAATAAAGATCACAAGAATGCTGGCATGTCATCTACAGAAATTTTGAACTTGGTTGGTAAACACAACAGTTTTACCAACTCCTGCCATGATAGTGCCATGATGTTACGGATAGTGCCACAATTTTCCATTTGTTTAAACACACAGCATTAAAATAGTGACATAATATGTACCGAAATCTAAATCTTGGTTGGTAAATGCCGCGGTTTTACTGACTTGTGCAGTGATTTTATATATCAAACAGTTCGTGGTAACGAACTGTTACCACGGTTCAATGGTAGCGACCCGGCTCAATGGTAACCGAAACTCTAGAAAACGGGTTTTTGATACCAATAGACACATCAAAAGAACCAAATTTCAATGCTGATTTCAAATATATAATTTTTATCAAGTTTAGTCCTTCCCATCAACAGTTAGGCGAGAAAATTTGGCTGATTTTCGAAAAAAGGGGGAAAGACCCTCTAAAAGCTATAGAACCTTAATGAAAATCACACTGTCATATTCAGCGTATCAGAGAACCCTACTGTATAGTTTTCAAGCTCCTATCTACAAAAAGGTGGAATTTTGCATTTTTGCCAGAAGAAAGATCAAGGATGCGTGTTAATTTGTTTTGTTTTTTGTGTTTTTTTTCCCTGGGGTGATCGTATCGACCCAGTGGTCCTAAAATATCGTGGGAGGACTCATTGGAACGGAAATTAAAATTTCTAGTGGCCTTTTTAAGTGACCAAAAATCGGAGGGCAATTTGGCCCCCTCCCACACTCATTTTTTCCCAAAGTCACCAGATCAAAATTTTGAGATAGCCATTTTGTTCAGCATGGTTGAAAATATGATAACTATGTCCTTTAGGATGACTTAATCCCCCGAAGTCTCCGGAGGGAGGGCTGAAAGTTATGAACTTTACCTAATGTTAACATAAAGTATTGGTTATTAGGAAGTATACAGTCGTTTTCAGAGGGGATTTTTTTCTGGTAATAGGGGGGTGGGTGGGTCGGGGGTTATGTGGGAGGATCTTTCCATGAAGGAAGTCTTCATGGGGGAAGGGAAATTGCTATGAAGGGGGCGCTGGATTTCCCAGCATTATTTAAAAAAAAAGATCAGAAATTAAATATAAAAAAAATAAGTTTTCCAACTGAAAATAAGGAGTAACATCAAAACTTAAACGAACAGAAAATATTACGTGTATGATTGGGTTCATCCCCTAGTCAACACCTCGCTCTTTAAGCCAAATATTTTTTAGTACTGTCATAAGAGCTATTTATTCTAAATAACGGCCTTTGTGATTAAGGAGTCATTTTTAAAGAATTGGAACAAAATTCCAACTTTAGCTTAAATAGCGAGGTATTGATTAGGGGGCGAGCCCCCTAATATATGTATTAAAAATTTATGGATATGGAAGTTCGTTACGTAAGTTACGTATATTTATTATTAATAAAAACCCTCATAAGTGGAACTTAACAGCTCTCCAGAAAAACATTTAACCAAATAAAAGTAAAATTAATGTGCAAATTTTGTTTAACCAGTCATATCTAGTAAGCCAAAATCAAAACTTGAATTAATTCAAAAACATTCAAAAATTAAATAAAAAAAACAAGTTTTTTCATCTGAAAGTAATGAACGACGTTAAAACTTAAAACGAACAGAAATTATTCCGTATATGAAAGGGGCTGTCCCCTCCTCAACCCCTCGCTCTTTACGCTAAATTTGAATTTCTCACAACTCTTATTTTTTTAAACAATAAAAAACTTTAGCGTAAGGAGCGTGGCGTTGAGGAGCGGACAGCCCCTTTCATAGACGGAATAGTTTCTGTTCGTTTTAAGTTTTAACGTCGTTCCTTACTTTCAGATAAAAAAAACTTTTTTTTTTTTATTTAATTGTATCTGAAACGGACATTATTCTAATTACTGACAAAAAACAGTCGTTAAAAATGACCAGCCAGTTGGTATAATCTCTAGCCCCCCCCCCCAAACATTTTGGCTAGTAAAGACACTGCCTGTAACTGTAAGTAAAATTCTTCTGAGTCACTAGTATCTCCGTCGGTCGGTTCTACAGGGTCATATACTACTATAACTGAACTTTTTATTCATAAAATGAACGATAAGTATTCTATTATTAATACCTTCCCAGCCTAAAGAAGACATGACAGCTTCTATATTCATCGTGAGCCCTACTCTCTGTCTATTTACCCTATCTTTCCTGCCTGAGTAAACAAATTCTATATCACCTAATTTCATGCTTCTAAAACCCCTGGGATATGGGTTTCTCAAACTCCTAATAAGTCCAGTTCAAATCGTCTGAATTCATCAGTCAAAATGTCGATACAACAGTTATTTTTTAACGTTGTAACTTTCCAAGTTCCAATTTTCATGTTCTTAAAGTCATTGTAAATATTTTGGCCTCAGGAAAAGCAATGATCCCGGATACCAGTACAGGACGGGGACCAACACATCTTCTCAAGTATACACCGAAGTAATTAAGCTGGCTTTGAAACGGACAGCAAGAAGTCCCTGGGACCTCGAGAATGAATGGAGATGGTGCGCAATTCTGGGCCTATCTTGGTCATAACATGGTTTTCAGCACTTGGCAATGCTCTTCTATCAACAAGAGTCGCAATCCTGCACAGGCAGCCTCAAGCCTATTATCTCAGACTCATTTTATATTCATGCCTAAAAATATTATGCTACTACGGGGAGGCAACCCATAGTAGATATAGTAGATTGGAAGAGATTTTTCAGCCCGAAAATGCCCACCAAACAGAACAAGCCCAGAAAAATTATCCTTTAAGCACGATCCTCTGCAAATGCTATGTCGTTTACTAGGTTATTATTTCCTCGAGGGGCGCCACTCTCCAAGTGGGAATAGATTTGACCGCAAGGTCCCAAGTCTTGCAAGCACCCCTAAAGGATCAAGGCAGCCCTTTGCACAGGCTGTTGTCCATAGATCTGGATCTTACGCTCATGGGATGAGTGCACGCGGCAGTGGGCCCCGTTGAGCGTCTGAATGAGGGATCTTCTTCCACCTCCACCTATATTTACGGCCCCGGGCGAAGGTGTCCCAGTTTCTATTATGAATCCTCAGGGACAAGGTATCCCCTTGGTCCGTGCCTCCTATGGATTTACCCTACATACCTATAGAGTCTTCCCCTGTCGCCACCTGGGGACACGCTGATTGGCCTAGGGGAGGCCCCTTCTGAGCAGTAGACTCATGAATCTTATAACTCACAACTAGACCAATAAGAGCAGCTAAAGTGAAGGGTGTGAAAATCAACAACCTATACCATCAATAAATCGGAGATTAGAAATAAATTTTCACCCCCTTCGCCACACCCCTTTCTATATTAATATGAATATTTGTCTTATAGAGTTTCAAAATGGTTAAGAATGATTTTGATTGTACCTTTTCTAAACTTTTCAGAAAAGGTCTTCGATAGCTGACATAGTTTCAAAGGACTAGTACTTCCAAGTCCCGACTAAACTAGTTGCCATAGCACTCTGAACTACTGTAAATTTAAACTATTTTCTCACGTTGGTTGAGGTGATAGCATACTTCAAAATTTTAACAGCCTGGGATCCCCAGGTAAAACCTCTGACCCGTAAAATTCACTGGTTTAACATCTATTAAAAAAAAGTTTCAATGGCTATGGCTTTGTGTAGCAAATTTTGATTAAATATTAAAGATTTGTGACCAATTCCCCGAAAAACCACTATTACTACTACTACTGAAAACTCACTGCATTATCAAGCGGTAATGATAATGCAGACAGGAATGCTTCCGCATGACAGACAGCATCCAAAAGCTTCCAAAAATTGCAAGCTTCCAAAGATTCCAGCTCTTTCCCAGAATTTTTTTTGTCCAAAAACGAAAATTTTACTTTGTATTTGCTTGCGTCGAAAATAGATTGCAGAGACTAAAAATAATTTAACAAGAGTCTCTGATAGTATAGTGGTCACTATTCCTGTGTTGGTCCCCGTCCTGTACTGGTATCCGGGATCATTGATTTTCCTCAGGCCAAAACATTTACAATGACTTTAAGAACATGAAAATTGGAACTTGGAATGTTACAACGTTAAAAAGTAACTGTTGTATCGACATTTTGACTGATGAATTCAGACGATTTGAACTGGACTTAATAGGAGTTTCAGAAACCCATATCCCAGGGGTTTTAGAAGCATGAAATTAGGTGATATAGAATTTGTTTACTCAGGCAGGAAGGATAGGGTAAATAGACAGAGAGTAGGGCTCACGATGAATATAGAAGCTGTAATGTCTTGTTTAGGCTGGGAAGGTATTAATAATAGCTCAGTTATAGTAGTATATGACCCTGTAGAACCGACTGACGGAGATACTAGTGACTCAGAAGAATTTTACTTACAGTTACAGGCAGTGTCTTTACTAGCCAAAATGTTTGGGGGGGGGCAAGAGATTATACCAACTGGCTGGTCATTTTTAACGACTGTTTTTTGTCACTAATTAGCATAATATCCGTTTCAGATACAATTAAATAAAAAAGAAAAACACGTTTTTTTTTAAACTGAAAGTAAGGAACGAAGTTAAAACTTAAAACGAACAGAAACTATTCCGTATATGAAAGGGGCTGTCCCCTCCTCAACGCCTCGCTCCTTACGCTAAAGTTTTTTATTGTTTAAAAAAAATAAGAGTTGTGAGAAATTCAAACTTAGCGTAAAGAGCGAGGCGTTGAGGAAAACATAATAGTAAAACATTATACTGGCGTATTAATAAATTGAGAGGGAGTAGTCAATCTGGACTTATCCCAAATAAAGAAAGGAACGGGGCCACAATTAGGAAAGAGTTAAAATGAGATGGGGAGAACATTTTGAGAATATGCTAAACCAAGATAGAGTTGCAGGAAAAGACATAAATGAAAATGAAAAAGTTTGGGATACGTTGGTTGTGAAGGAAGATTTGTTTGTATGGAAGAATTAGCGACAGTACAAAAAGGAATAAAAAAATCATAAGTTTCCAGGTGCTGATAGTGTGGTAAATGAGTTTCTTAAATATGGCGGTTCTGAGGTTAGAAGTAAGATACTGAATATTATAAACATGATTTAAAAAAAAGGGAATTACATTTTAGGAAAACAATAATTAGACCACTGTATAATAAAGGTAATAAGAGTGAGTGTTGTAATTATCAAGGTATTAGTCTGGTGTCTGTAGGCAGCAAATTACTTAGTAATATGACACTTTTTAGACTGAGATATGCTGTAGACAAAGTTGCTGCAGAAAAACTCTCCTGGACTTAGATTATGCTGAGAATTTAAGTATCTCAGATGAAAATGTGAGGAAAATTAATGAACTTCTACAGGTTTTGCGAGTTCAAGGTGCTAGAATAGACTTGAAAATTAATGTTAAGAAGACTAAGTCACTAAGGCTAGGGTTTAAGTGAAAATCAAAAGGTGACGCTGGGTAACGAAAAGATTGATCAGGTGAAAAGCTTCACTTACCGTGGTAGTATTATCATTAAAGACCCTGCAGCAGTAAAGATATTAAAAGTAGAATAGCCAAGGCTCAGGGTGTTTTTTAGTGTTGAAAAAAAATTGATAGGGAGATAAATCTGCAAGCCAAGATTAGAATATTGGAAGCTACAGTGATGACAGTGGTCAAATATCGCTCTGAAGCATGGGTGCTCCAAAGCGGATAAGGATCTGCTAGATGTTCTTCAGAGAAATTGCCTACGGATTGTTCTGGGTACCCGACTGACTGACCGTTTTCGAAACAGTTGGCTCTACGAAAAATGTGGTTAAATCTCGCTTTCTAGGGCTATAATGAGAAAAAGGTTGAGATGGCTAGGGCACTTTCTGCGGATGAAGGATGACACATTGCCAAGGATTATCCTTTTCGGCCAGCCGTCTAAGGCTAAACGGAAAACAGGTCATCCACGGTTGGGGTGGGAGGAGGTCATAAAGAAAGATTTAAAGGAAATGGGGACTTCCTGGGAGACTGTAAAGAAGGAGGCTTTGAACAGATTAGGATGGAAGAGGAGCATGCGTAAGGCTGTGTTGGCCTGACATGGCTTGGTGCTGCGGTGAACTGTTAGTAGGAGTAGTAGTAGTATTCTCAAATTTTAACTGCTTCAAGATACTTGCCCCATAAGGTTTAAGCCAATCGGACCGAAATATTACAATATTTTTTCGAAAACGTTGGCGAGTGGATGATGTTGATCTTTATTTTATCAAGAAGTCAGATTACCAATTGAGCTAAAAATAGTTGATAGTTAGCTTTTTAGAACACATCATCGAAACTCTCGATCTTGTTAAGACTCAGGACTTATCTCGTTTTTACTCTTCGGGTTTCAGATAGAACTCCTGATTGTAAAATGTGAGTTTTCCATGGGAAAATGACTAGAAACTTATTTTCGTGCATAAATAAGTAACACACCTAATATTTGCATAAGTTCCTTTTATTCATCAATAAAAGTCCCTATAAGGAAATAAGGACTGGCAAATAGTAAAACACAACCACAATATAACATAGAATAAAATCGACTGTAAAGCTTACAATATCCTCTGGAATTAAGGAAGCGAGAAAAATGTACAAACATATTTTTCATTCATAAGAAGATATAAAAAAGACAGTCTTAATAAGAAACCAGATAATTTAGTTGACTTATTAAAAACAAAACAGAAATAATAGCAGTTAAGAAAAAACTGCCAACATCATTCATTTGAAAAACCCGAGATTTTAATAGGTCAATTAGAGAAATTAGAATCTCACACTTCTCTCGTTACTTCTTACCTTACCACTCCCACCTAAGAACGCTGGCCATATATTCACCAAACCCAGAAGTTGGGTTTAGACAGCATTTCTAGATTGTAGACTGTAGGACTCAAATACCAACGAGTTTTTATTTTCTTTCTGTCATAGGCCTATTGTTTTTATAATTGTTGTTTTTAGAGGGTTTTTCAATAATGTCAAGAGATAAGCAATTCGTCCACATTTATGAATCTGACTTTTTCCACTGACTTGATTCTGACTAATTTCTGATTACGTGAACACTATTAGAAAAGCTTCCAGATATCTTTATTTTATGATATAATAAAATTTGTTTTTGCACAGGGGTAGCCCATCCACGGATAAAATATTGTTATTCACTTGTCCCCTTTCCTTGTCTGATACTAACTATGAGTATCGACTCCATCACGAAAGTTGATTCGGATGTATTACAAATATACTACAGCTAAAAATAATAACAACTAGCAGCATCATCAAACCACCTGATGTCAACGCAACTATGCACGCTCGTCCTCAATCCTAATCGATTCCTCTTGACACCCTCCCGGGAAGTTTCCATTTCCCTTAAATTTTTCGTTACGACATCCTCCCACCCCAAATATGGACAATCTGCTTTAGCTTTAGCTATAGAAGATTGGCAAAAAAGACAAATCTTTGGCAATATAACATCCTTTATCCGCAGAAGGTGCCCTCGTCATCTCAAACTCTGTCGCTTTATAGCACTAGAAAGCTAGATTAAACCACAACTTTCGTACCGCCTACTGCTTGAAATACGATCAGTCGGTCGGATACCCAAAACAATTCGTTGACAAGTTCCCTGGAAAACATCTAGCAAATCTCCTTCGTTTTTTGGAGCTCCCATGCTTCAGACCCATATTTGACCACTTCGGTTTGGTTGGTCAGAAACAAAAATGGTTTATCTTCTTCACCCTTACACACAGTGGTATTGCTTCACATCTGTCCTTTTCCCGAAATATACGTTTTAGGTTTACTTGACCTACTTCCTTCCCAACATTCCCTGAAAGTTTCAACTATATCCCACAGGCATTTCCGGGAAAATGCAGACTATTTGAAAACATGGGTGCACATAGTGTCTTAAAATTTACTCTGGTACACTTTTAGTTTTCAGAGTATATCCTTGGGTAGATTTGAGAATATTGGCTATGCAAAAGATCCCCAAGCCGACAATTCCTACAAAATCTGTCTACGAACAATGGCTAATTTACATAATTTAGTGCCATTGTTATTAGGACTGTGGTGGTGACTTTCATAACAGAGTTGTTATTAGACCTTTCAATGTTTCTGAATGAGGCGACTGTGTAAACATTTGATTCAATATAGTGGGGAGTATGGGAGAGTTGAGGAGAGAGTGGAGAGTACGGGAGAGCTGGGTGGGAGAAAAGAGCACGCAAGGAAGCTGCCTGCTCTCTAATCACTTTGAGCTCTTAAAAAACGTAAATATTTTAATTTACAATTAAATGAGGCTCCTTTTAAGTTTCTACTAACAACCCTTCCATACAAAGTGGCCGGGAAAAAAAATTCTTGGCCCTCTTTTGGGCCCGATTTTGAGGGAGCTCATACTTTTTCTATTTTTCCTTATCCATCGGCGTCCTTATCCAACCAATCGGAAAAATATTTTCTGTCGTTTTTCGAAATTTATTTTTTATTTATTTTAACTTAGCCCTAGAAGTTTCAAAGTAATCAGAGCAAAAAATTTTCTGGTCCCTTTGGGATCCCCTAGCCCCTCCCCACAAAAAGAAAGATTCTTTTTACTAAGAGAGATCCTTGAAAATTGGTAGCCATTTGGCATCCAATAAGACATTTGTGAAGTATAAAAAAAACCATTCGTACTCTATTGACATTTCGCGTAATGCAAAGCCCTTGTCCCTGAGTTTTGGGACGGGGACATGCACGGGAGTGGCCTCACGGTCCCCCTCCCTGGAATCCTCAATTTTCCTGAATTTATAGGGACTATTAATCTAATTTAATCAAACAATTGTATTTATAATTCCCCCTCTTTCCCCCGCTTTGGTGATTTAGGCCCCTGTGAAATTAAATTTAAGCGTTGTGAAGTAGCGATGTAAATCAAAAGACACTCTTCATACACAGACTATGGAAATTGGGTATCCACAATATCTGAAGAACGGTTTGGTAAATCAAATAAAATAAACTAGAAGATTTTTGGAATTCCAGTGGATCTCAAAATTTTATTTTGAGAAGGGGGTAAAGATGAATCTAAAGTCAATAATTGTATCATGGTTGTCAAAATAGTATATGTGCAGCATTTATGGAACGAGCGAGGGTTATACGTGAAGCTTTTGGGTAATGCGAGGGGATAGATTTCAAATTCTTTAATATGGGGGGCGGACTGATGATTAATTATATCTGATCCACCTAAGCGTTTTGTTACTATAACCCCGCATGAGAATTATAATTTATTCACGACTAAGCTGTGAGGTAAATAAAATGTGGGGAGGGGAGGCTGTGAGGTAAATGAAAAAGCTGTGAGGTAAATAATATGGTAAATGATTATTAAAACATTTTACTGGAAACATTTAAATATTAAATATTTAAATGTTAAAACATTAAATGTTAAAACATTAAATATTAAAACATTTTACTATTAAAACATTTTACATTTTACTGGATATATATAGGGGAACGATTTGAGGTATCAAGTTGAAACTATCAGAGAGTTTAGACTGGGGTCAAATGGAAAGTAGTGAGTAGTGAGTCAAATGTAGTAATTCAATAGTAGTGATTGGCAAGTAATGTAAATAGCCTATCTACAATATCCTCGGAATGGCGTTTGGGATTAAATTGAAATTTTTTTGGGCTCTGGAAATGGGGCAAGAGGACCTAAAATCTGGTCTTTGGGAAGAAAGGAAGAGTATTATGACTTGATTTCTGCTCGTCTTAGGTCTTCAATAAGGCTTCTTATTTTTCTTCGAATAGCTATTGTTTCGGAAAAAGAGTTTCCAAATTAATATAAAGTGAGAAACATCATCAATTTTATATCTGAAATCCTCTTTTACTTCTTTTCTGTAACTGAAAACTTCCTGTAAAAAATACCTTAGATATTTACAAAAAGAAAATGTAACCAGGCAACAGAACTCTAAGTTTTTGGGATAAAAATGAACCAAAGAATTCTGTCTTATAAAAAATTTCTCTTGATCTTCCTTAAGACCACATATCCTCTTACAGGAATTTTAAAGTTTTCCATTGAAACTAATCTTCAAAGATATAAAAGGAATAGGATCTTTGAGGTTTACCATAAGAAAAGGTAATAATGTGTTACCCACCTAAAATAAAGATAAAACGAAACAGTTTAAAACGATAGACAACAAGATGAGCCCAGTAAACAAAAATAACCTTAAAGTACTAAAAGCAATAAACAGAAAAGAAGAAATTAGCCCGTGATAAAAAAAAAAGAACTAATTGACCAAGGTACATAACAAAAAAGACAAGGGATCCTTATTTTATAGGCTGCGCAATGTTTATAAACCATATTCACAGGATGGTTAGGTAAAGCCAACAGTGTCAGACAGTTCGTGGTACCGAACTGTAAGTAAGGAGTGACCCGGCTCAATACTAACCGAAACTGTGAAAAACGGAATCTTGATACCAATAGATATATCAAAAGAATTGGCTTATTATGCTGATTTCAAATATCTAAGTTTCATTAAGTTTAGTGTTACCAACTAGAGGCTACGAGCCTGAGAAAATTTACCTATTTTCGAAAAAAGGGGGTAAAACCACCTAAAAGTCATAGAATCTTAATGAAAATCATACCGTCAGATTCATCGAATGAGAAAACCCTACTGTAGAGGTTTCAAGATTCTGTTTACAAAAATGTGGAATTTTGTATTTCTTTCCAGAACAAAGATCACGGATTGGTGTTTATTTTATTTTATTTTTTCTCAAGGGTTATCGTATCGAGCCAGTGGTCCTAGAATTTAGTGAGGGGACTCCTTCGAACGGAAAATAAAACCTAGTGCACTTTTTAAGTGACCAAAAAGATTGTAGGGCAACTGCCCCTTTGTCCCTCCTCTGCCCCTTTTGTTCCCAAATCATCCGATCAAAATTTTAAGATAGCCAGATTGTTCATCATTATTGAAAGGCTCAATAACTATTCCTTTGGATGTAACATAACCCCCCGCCCCCAAAGACCCAGGGGAAGAGTCTTTATGTTATAAAATTTCCCCATTGTTTACGCATAGTATTTATTGGGAAGTATGTATTTCCCAATAACATAGGATATAAAGCATATATTTGTTATGGGAATTTTTGTATCGGGGGGGGGGCACATTTCCTGCTGTTTTTTTTTCATGGGGGAGTTATCCATAGGAAGGGAAGTTTCCAGGGAATGACCTTGTCAGGGGAAATTATACACTGAAGGATATTGACAGAATTCCTAAACAAAATTATTTTTATAGTCTTGCTTTCTCTTTTTCGTCTCAATTTTACGCGTGCAGTTTTTAAGGGTAATTGTCAGGAGTAAATTTTAACCAGGATTAAAATTTCTAGAAAGTATTTCCGTGGGAAGAGGGGTTTCTCCATGGAGTGCCAGATTTCGTGGCATTATTTAAAAAACGATCAGAAATTAAGTAATATAAAAATTTTTTTTAACTTAAAGTAAGGAGCAACATTAAAACTTAAAATGAACAGAAATTATTACTTATAGGAAGGGGATTGCCTCCTCCGCAACATTTCACTCTTTACGATAAAGTTTAAATTCTGTCCCATTTCTTTAAGAACAAGTCCTAAAATACAAGGGTCGTTTAATTAGAACAATAAAAAGCGTTTTAAAAAGTACTAAGAAACTTTAGCGTAGAGAGCGAGGTGTTGAGGAGGGGTCAATCCCATTCATGTATGTAATAATTTCTTTTCGTTATAAATTTTAATGTTGCTCCTTACTTTCAGTTGAAAAACTATTTTTTATTTAATATCAATAAAAAAAAGAAGCAACAATGATATATCAATAAGTGGCATGTCGCAAGAAGTACATAAGAAAGTATAGGATTGAAAATATCTATTTTCTACCCACTGTCAATCTATGCAACGTGACAAAAAAAAATTTTACGGATAAAAATATGGAGGGGCAAAAAGCAGCATAATTGGATATTCCTTGAATTAAATCAACTTCAATTAGATGAGCTACTAAAAAAAGAGAAACAAATACATATTAAAGTAGAGGAAAAGAGTCCTGCGACTTGTAGCTTGTTTTAATTTCTTTGGTCTAAGTCCTCGACGTATTGTCATAAGCTAGTTAGATTATATTGTCATATTGTCAGTTAAATTGTTATAAGCTACATAAGCTAGAACTCTTTAAGGGTAAGTCAGATGGAGAAGCCAATTAACCCCGGTTCTAAAATCTAATTGTTTCTGTGCAAAATTTTATGCTAGTAAAAAGAACGAAAAATTATGTTCCACCTGATTGGCTCTTTTGTTTGAAATTTTAAGCCAGTAATAAGAACGAAAAATTATGTTCCACCTGATTGGTTCTTTTGTTTGAAATTTCATACCAATAAAATAAACAAAACACTTTTAGGCCAGTAAATTTTTTACAAGTATATCCTCGGTTTCAATGTCGCTCCTAGGCATCAAGATCAACTCTGAGAATTTAGCAACATCCCAAGATTCACTTATAAAAAATATTAACGTTTGAAAAACATTAAATGAAAACGTGTAATAAAACGTATATGGTTAATAAAGTTTTTGAAGGAATGTTGATGCATATATTCTCCCCAAGGTCCAACGCTGAGGGACAATATTTCAATATCTTGGGGAAAATACAAAGGAATGAGAGTACTGCTAGGTATGTTAAAAAAAAACAACAATAGTTTCGTTTGGTCCATGATTTAAACAGTAGGGACAGCATAATGCTTTTAAACCGACCCGTAGGGTGTAAACCTGAAGTTGCAAGTTTCCCAAGACGTTATTCAGCAGACCTGGGTCTTACGCAATAGCGTGAATGTAATGGTGTTCTACACCTACGTCATAGAGAGTGTTTAAAGGCAGTCATAGAAAGGTTTTAAAGGCACAGATAGGAAGTATTTAAAGGCAGACATAGAAAGGTTTATAGAGACACACATAGAAAGGTTTTTAAAGAGCCCTCGCCAAATCAGTATTTCTTTGGTTGTTGGGTAATAGAGAGTGTTTTCTTCAAGACATTTGAAGACGTTTTTATAGACATTTTCCTTTAAGACCTATTTTTAAGACGTTTCAAGACATTTGTCCTCAAAACATTTTTCAAGACGTTTCATGACATTCCAAGATATTTTCTAAGACATTTTTCTTCAACACGTTTATCAAGACGTTTCAAAACATTTCAAGACATTTTTCTACAAGACTTTACTGAAAATTTCTTTGGTTGTTATGTAATAGGGAAAGTTTACTTATGACTTTTAGCAATAAGACTTGTGTTAGACTCCGATGGTCAAGCGGGGAATCCCCGCTTTTAACAAATGGGGACAAACACTTGGGGTATTACGTAATGACGATGGATACGTGGGTTGTTACAAAATACTTTAAGATATTTTTTCTTCGGGATTTCTGTTTTCTTCAGGATTTCATTTTCTTTCAAGGCGTTTTTTTTAATTGAGGTTTCATTTTCTTTCAAGACGTTTTTCTCTGGAAAGCTTTGAAATCTAAAGATTTTTGCCCGCATTAGGATTCGAAAGGGATCTCCCCTCAATGGAATGGAGCATCAGACAGCTGGATTATATAAGCCTTTCTAATATTATTATTCTGCTAATGCTTTCTGCGTTATAAACTCGAGGCACAGTGAATTCACTGTCCTGCTTACTAGACCGATTGCATTGATTGCATGTTTCCAACCCTATCCGCATGAGAGCACAAAAGCATCCCAATGCTATTGAGTTTTGCTCCATTAGATGCACATGCCTGTTGCAATGTTATTATGTGAACTTAACAGGTTGAGTTAGCTATTGAATCAGTGAGATGTTAAATATCATTGGCTTTAGATATTTCCTTGCGTAAATTATTACGTACTGAAGATTCGTCCTGGAACAAAAAATCAAAAGGACACAGACATTCGTAGCTACAAATTTTATAAATAAAAAAATGCTATAAAATCATGAAGTGACAGAAAAAGCAATTGAAATTAAACAACCAGAAAATCAAAAAGTGAAAAAGCTTATAAAGGATGAGATATAAGCAAAAGGAACCATGAAATCACAAAAAAAAAACATTTAAATCTCAACGAACGAAAAAACAAATGTGAAAAAGCTTATAAAGGATAAAATACAAGCAAAAAGAAGAACGAATTAAAGAATGGCGAGTGGATGGAGGACATATCCACCAATTCCAGGGGGTGGTCGGTTGATCTTAGAGGTAAATTTAAGCCATATTAAGAGGTATTTCTGAGAGGTCTTATTGAAAATGCATCGTTTCTATGGGTCTATTGGATGCTTCTGCTTGCTATATTCCATTAATTTAAATCCTGATTCTAGTAAAATCACATTTTGAAAGATGAAACACGCAAACGATGAAAAAAGAGACAGATTTTTACATTCTGTTATTTCTGAGAGCTTTTAATGAAAATGCCACGTTTCTTCGAGTCAAGACTATGTATATTTGATACCAATATGACAATATACTGGGTATATTGATAGGGGGTTGCTGGCCCACCCCCTAACAACCAGTACCAGATGGGAGACTTGCTATTAGATTTAAATTTAATCCATATTAAGAGTTATTTCTGAGAGGTCTGAATGAAAATGCCACGTTTCTTCGAGTCAGCACTATGCATACTCAAGCTACCGTGACAAGATGTAACGGGCCCACCCCCTAGCAACCAATTCCAGAGGGGAGACTTGTTATTGCAGATAAATTCAAACCATATTAAGAGTTATTTCTGAGAGGTTTTAATGGAAATGACTCATCTCTTTGACTAGGTGTTACATTTCAACCCCCGTCACCGCCGACACATTCTTTTAACACCACTTAGCTTAACTTTAAGGCGTAGAACATGCTAGTCAAAGCAATTCACGTCACAATGTGACACAATGGATGGCACTCGGCACCCTCTGGCACCCGTCATCATTCCAGAGGCATTTTTCAAATAATTTCATGTTAAAAATATGATTTAATTCCAATGGTTTGTGTTTTTACAAGCCAACCTAAACGTGATACATTATCTCACTTCACGCCACCTTGCAACATTATGACTGACCATCTGGCACCTACTAGCACCCCCTCATCGTTCTTAAGACATTTTCCAGATATTCTCTTATTAAAATTATGTTTTGAATCCATTAGATCATAGTTTCACAGGCCACCCCCAACGTGATGCCCCATGTTAGTTCAAAACACAGTGCCACACAATGACTGGCCCTCTGGTAACCTCTGGCACCTCCTCATTATTTCTAAGACATTTTCTGGATATTTTCTTGTTAAAAACCATACATTGAATCCATTTGTCTATTTATTTGAAAGCAAACCCTCCGTGATACACCATGTCATTTCACACGACAATGCCATACTATGACTGGCCCTCTGGCCCCTCTCATCACTCCTAAGACATTTTTCAGGTATTCGTTCTTTAATAAAGTAATATCCAATTCCGCTATCCCCACTTCTGACCCCGGTTACAACGGCTCCACGACCTATTCTGCGGGTTTTCACCCCGCTCCAATCGATTCCAGCTCCTACTATGCCTGCTCTGATCCCTATTCCCAATCCGGCTCTGGTTGTGCCAGTTCCGGATTCCTCAATTCTGCCCTCCGAATTCCAAATTCTGATTTAACCAATGCCACTCCAAGTTCCCCTGATTCCAAGATTTTTTATGTGGCTGACTTTTAGGTAATCCATGGTTGGTAAATGGCACCCCTCTGATACAGATTATCTCACCTAAGGGTTTTTAACCTTTTGTCCACAAAAACAACTTCATGCGCTAAAAATAACCATTGTTTTTTATTTAAACAGGTGAAACTTACCATTTCAATATTAGATTGCGATGTTCTATGGAAATTCCCAGCCTGTGATATTCAATGGCTGACATACGGCACCCTCTGGCAAGCATTATCAAACATATGGCATTTTTCAAAAATTTTCCTACAAAAATATTTGTTTACACTAGAATCAATCGTTTAAACTCAAGGAAAAAACCCCAATAACATTTCTTTGGATGTCTCCTGACAATTGAGGCTCGCGTGGCACAATCTACCTGTCCGATAACACCCTCTGGAGCACATCATTACACCTAAGGGTATTTTCACCCTTTTCAACACAAAAACAACTTTATATACAAAAATGAAAATACTTCTTATAAAGCAAACAATAATTCTTACAAAACAAAAATGGCATCCTAAGTAATCACAAATTCATACTACATAATACAAAATACTTCTTACGGAAAAAACAATAATTCTTACAAAATAAAAATACATTCTAAACAATCATAAACTGTTGTGACAAAATACAAAATAGCTGTTACAAAACAAAAATACTTCTTAAAGAAAATAATTCTTATAAAACAAAAAACAACCTAAGAGATGACAAATTCTTCTTACAAAATACAAAAATACTTCTTACAAAACAAAAAACAATATTCTTACAAAACAAAAATAAATTTTAAAACATCACACATTCTTATTACAGAATACAAAATACTTCTTACGAAACAAAAAATAAATCTTAAAAAAAAAAATTAATCCTAAACAATCACCAACTGTTCTTACATCATACAAAACACTTCTTACAAACAGAAAATGATCTTTACGAAACAAAAATACATCCTAACAAACCAGAGAATGTTCTTACAAAGTACAAAATACTTTATATAAAACAAAAATTATTTCTTACAAAGCCAAAAATAATGATTACAAAACAAAAATACATCCTAAGAAATCGCAATTTCTTATTACGTCATACAAAAATTCAAAATATTGAAAAGCTAAAAAAATGCCAAATGTGTTATAATGCTTGCTCGAGAGTACCTTATGTCAGCCATTGAATGTCAAAGGCTGGGAATTTTCATGTAAGATCGGAATCTAACAATGAAATGGCAATTTTAAGCTGTTCAAACAAAAAACAATGGTCATTTTTAGTTTATAAAGTTATTTTTGTGGGGAAAAGGTTAAAAAAGCCTCAGATACGATAACGTCTGTCAGAGAGGTGCCATTTGCCAATCGTAGATTATCAGGCAGGCAGTCACATACAAAATCTTGGAATCGGGGGAAATTTGGGCGGAATTGATGGAATCAGAATTTTGGAATCGGAGGGCAGAAGTGGGAAATCTGCAACAGAAACAACCTTAGCCGGATTTGGAATTGGGATTCGAATGGAATTTGGGGGAACTGGAACGGGTTGAACCGGGGTGGAAACCAGCAGAATCGAAGGTGGAACCTTTATAACCGGGGTCAGATGCAGGGGAAGCCGAATTGGATATAATTTAATTTAAAAAAAATATATCTGAAGAAAATGTCATAAGAATAATAAAGGTTACCAGAGGGCCAGTCATAGTGTGGCATGGTGGAATAGGATGGTGTTTCGAGTAGGATTGGATGGCAAAACACGAAGCAATAGATTTAATGCAGGTTTTCTAATAAGAAAATACCTGGAAAATATTTTCGAAATGATTAGGTGGTGACAGCTGGTACCAGAGGGCCAGTCATAGTGTGGCACTGTGGTGTGAATTGACTTTGTGTATCACGTTGGGGTTGGCCTGTGAAAACATCATCTAATGGATTTAAATTATAATTTTTTAAAAGAAACTATCTGAAAAGATCTTAGGAATGATGAGGGGGTGATAGAGGGCGCCTTAGTACCAGTCATTGTGTGACACGGTGTCGGGAATTTAGATGGTGTATCACGTTGAGGATGGCTTGCAAAACACAAACAATTGTATTTAAGTTTAAGTCATGTTTTTAATCATGAAAATATCGGAAAAATACTTTTGGAATGATGAAGGGGGCCAAAGAAAGCCGTTTACTATCCATGGTAGGGCACGGTAACGTGTATTGCTTGGACAAACATATTCTACAGCTTAAAGTTAAATTGGGAAGTGCTAAAAGAGTTTTTCGTCAGTGGGAGGGGGGGTTGAAATCAAACATTTAGTCAAAGAAATGAGGCATTTCCATTAAAAACTCTCAGAAATAACTCTTAATATGGTTTAAATGTATCTCCAATGACAAGCGTACCCTCTGAAATTGGTTGCTAGTGGGTGCGCCAGCCATATATTGTTACGCTACAGTGAATATGCACAGTCTTGGCTAAAAAAAATGCGGCATTTTCATTCAGACCTCTCAGAAAAAAACCCTTAATATGGATTAGATTTATCTGTAATAACAAGCCTCCCTTCTGGAATTGGTTTCTAGGGGGTGGGCCAGCCGCATATTGTCATAGTGGCGTGAAATATGCATATTCTTGGCTCAACAAAACATGGTATTTTCATTAAAATTTCTCAGAAGTAACCGAATACGAAAATCTGTCTCTTTTTTCTTTGTTTGCATGTTTCATTTTTCATAATGTGATTTTGCTAGTACAAGGATTTAAATTGATGGAATATAAAAGGCAGCTGAATCCTATAGACCAATAGAAACGAGGCTTTTTCATTAGGATCTCTCAGAAATACCTCTTAATATGGCTTAAATTTACCTTTAATATCAAATCAACACCCCTGGAATTGGTTTATAAGTCCCCCACCCCCTTGTCTTTTTTTAATTCATGGGACTTCTCGCTTATATTTATCTTTTATAAGCTTTTTCTCGTTTTATTTTTCCATTTGTTGACTTGTAACTGCTTTTTCTATGATATCATGTTTTTATAGCTTTTTATTAATAAAATTTGTATGTACAAAAGCCTGTATCCCTTAGATTTCTTTTTCCAGGATGATTCCTCAATACTTAATCATTTACACAATGAAATATTTAAATTCAAGGCTATGTAACATCTCACTGATTCAATAGCTAACCTAATCTGTCTAGGTCACCTTGGAAAATGAATAACACTGTAATAGGCAGGTACATCTAATGGAGCAAAAATCAACTGCATTGGGATGCTTTTGCGCTATCATGTGTAAAGGGTTGGAAACATGTGATCAGTTAAATCGTTCTAGTAAGCGGGACTAGGAATTCACTGCACCTCGAATAGGCTATAACGTAGGAAATATTACCTGACTAGCAGTAATAGAAAGGCTTTCATAGTCCAGCTGCCTAGCACTCCGTTCCATTGAGGGGAAATGAATCCTAATGTGGCCAAAAATCTTTAGATTAAAAAGGTTCCCTAAAAAAACTTCTTGAAAGAAAATGAAGTCTCAATAAGAAAAAAAACACCTTGAAAGAAAATGACAATCCTGAAGAAAAAACACGTTGAAAGAAAATGAAAATCCTGAAGAAAAAACACGTTGAAAGAAAAAAGAAATTCCAAAAAAAACGTCTTAAAGTATTATGTAACGACCCACGTGTCCATCGTCGTTTCGTAACACCAAACATGTGTTTCTTCCAGAGCTACAAGCAGGGATTCCCTGCTTGACTATCGGACTCTAACATGTCCTATTACGTAATTAAATAAAAAAAAAACTTTTTTTTAACTGAAAGTAAGGAGCAACATTAAAACTTAAAATGAACAAAAATTATTCCGTATATGAAAGGGGCTGTCCCCTTTTCAACGCTTCACTCTTTACGCTAAATTTTTTTATAGTTTTTAAAAATAGAGTTGTTAGGAAGATTTTAACTTTAGCGTAAAGAGCGAGGCACTGAGGAGGGGATAGTCCCTTTCATATACAGAATAATTTCTGTTTGTTTTAAGCTTTATCGTTGCTCCTTACTTTCAGTTAAAAAAACTTGTTTTTTATTTGTTTTTGAACGTTTTTGAATTAATTGAGTTTTTTTTAATTTTGGCTTACCGTAAATGAAAAAAAAAATTGCATACATACATACATACATGCGTGTATTTAAAAACCAGTGGCCATATACACAAAAACAAATAAATACAAAACAATAAGGAAATAACAATAGCACTCAACAAATTTAAACTACAGCTTCTTTCCACGCCATCAGACTATTCTCTATAAAACAACCTAACGCAATAATTAGGTCCCTCGAAGTAGTCGCCAAAACAACCGGGAGCAGCGGTACATCCCCATGAAAAAATTTATCCCTAAAATTTGCCTAACTTTGGCATATACTCATAAAATGGTCCATCCCATCCCCAAACTCCCTACAGAGGGGGCAGGCACACCTACTTCCCGAGCCATCCTCATCATAAGACTCCCAGTAGCATTTATGCAGTGGTATGCAATTTGCCCGTGCCTGCAACCAATACTAAAGGATTCTCCACGGTAGGTTCAGCTTTAAATAAAACTCCTCCCCATACACATCTTTAACCTGTCTATAAAAGGCTACTAGACTTTTCCAGACCTGTTAGCCAAACCTGAATATCTTGGTCCAGAAGGCGCGATGCAAACTTACCGAGGAAATCCTCAGGTTTACCTAGAGGATCCTGCCCCTTATTCCATGCCCATGATAAACCAGCATTATCCAAAGTGCTTTAACTTGTTTTGGCCATGCTGCCTTTTTGGTAAAACTCAACATCTCTGTGTAGGCCGCTTTCGCCAGGCGGTTATCAGGTAAGCGTGTAACCTGTAACCAAAACTTAATCCTTTGTATAGTCCTCATATGACGTAGATATTGCAAACCTAAATCACCCTTTAGGACCAAACTACTAAAATTATTTTGGAGGCCTGTAACTCTTTTAAAATACATAAACTGCAGAGATTCCAGTTGTTTTACCGTAGTAGTCCCCCAAAACTCGCATCCATAATGGGCAACAGGTAGGACTTTAGTCATAAAAAGGTACTTGTGCATCTTCATATTTTTTATTCCCATGATATGCTTTTGCCGAAGTAGAGCACAAGCAGCTGCCTTACAATATGAAATCATCAATTTAATGTGCTCAGCCCAGTTCACATTTGCTGCGACCACGAATCCCAGATATTTATACTTTGGGGTCACTTTTATTGCCTCACCTTTATAAGTAACGGAATAATCCTGAGGTCCATTGGGCTTCCTACTTTGGAAGATGACAATCTCTGTCTTAGATGCGTTCAGCTTCAACTTCTTCGATTCTAGGTAAGATTCAGTTAAATTCAGAAGAGATTGGAGTTCAATTCAATTCAAACTTTTTATTTCCTCCGAATACGAAGAGTAAAAATGAAATAAATAAAAATAATATCCGCTAATCAGCAGGCCATAAAATTATTTTAAACTATATAACAACAAATACGCAACCTATTTTATTTAGAAACGCTATTGGCAACATCTTGAATCTGATTTAATTTAGCATCCATTTGCGACAATTTTTCAAGGATTGCTTCGATCCCGGTTGATTCAGCCATTTCCAAAATAATCATTCGACCTCTTCCAAAAATAATATGTTAAAAAGTAAGAGCAGGAAACGAAAACTTACTCGCAAGGGGGGCAATTAAATCCCCCCGCTTTCCAACAATGTCTTGCAATAATCACGTCCGCCAATACTATAATTATCAAACAGTTCGTGGTAACGAACTGTAAGTAAGGAGCGACCCGGCTCAATGGTAACCGAAACTCTAGAAAACGGGTTTTTGATACAAATAGATATATCAAAACAATCAGATTTCAATGCTGATTTCAAATATATAACTTTCATCAAGTTTAATGCTACCCATCAAAAGTTAGTTGCCTGAGAATATTTGGCTGATGTTCGAAAAAAGGGGGAAAGACCCCCTAAAAGTTATAGAACCTTAATGAAAATCGCACCATCATATCCTGTGTATCACAGAACCCTACTGTAGAGGTTTCAAGCTCCTATCGACACAAATGTGAAATTTTCCATTTGTTGCCAGAAGAAAGATCACGGTTGCGTGTTTATTTGTTTTTTTGTTGTTTTTTTGCCCTAGGGGTGATCGTATCGAGCCAGTGGTCCTAGAATATCATGTGAGGGCTCATTGGAATGGAAATTAAAAGTTATAGTGCTCTTTTTAAGTGACCAAAAAAAATGGAGGGCAACTAGGCCCCCTACCACGCTTATTTTTTTCCCAAAGTCACCCGATCAAAATTTTGAGATAGCCATTTTGTTCAGCATGGTCGAAAATATGATAAATATGTCTTTTAGGATGACTTAATCCCCCGAAGTTCCAAGAGGGAGGGCTAAAAGTTATGAACTTTACCCAATGTTAAAATATAGTATTGTTTATTGGTAATTATACATACTTTTTCAGGAGGTTTTTTTTTCTGTTCGTGGGAGGGAAGGGTGGGTCGGTGGTGATGTTGGAGGATCTGTTCATGAAGGAAGTTTTCATGGGGGAAGGGAAATTGCCATGAAGGGGGCGCCGGAAGTAGAAGTGACCCTATTGACCCCACCCCTCACCCCTGCTGCCACCTACAACTTTTTTAACACCATATATTGGCACGAGAACCACGTGGTTTATGTTTTTTTTGTCAATTAGAATTTGAAAAACAGGAATTTTGTCACATTTATGTATGTTTTCTTGGATGGTTATGTGTGTGTTGGTCGATTTATTTGATGTTTTTCATGGATATTTAATGGTTTTTGTCAGTGAGAATTCGAAAAACAGGAACTTTGTCACATTTATGGATGTCAACACCAATTCATGTCTGTTATATGGTTTTGTCAGTGAGAATGGAAAAACAGGAACTTTGTCACTTGGATTTACATAATCGCTAGGGGAAATTATTGATCCACGAAGGGGGAATTAAGAAACAAACATGGCTTCTTTGATCTTTAGGTGAACCTAGCCTGTAAACTTGATTTACATACTCGCTAGGGGGAATTATTGATTCACGAGTGGGGGAATTAAGAAACATTATGGTTTCTTTAATCTTTAGGCCTGAGGGATTTATTTATTATTGTTGTTTTGGACAAGTGCATGCTAGGGGTGAATGTCAAGGTGTCCTGGAATAGGAAACAGTTAGATCACATGCATCCTTCTCCGCCAATCAGAGAGTCGGATACATCCTCCCTCTCAGCCAATCAGAGACGTGCTTACATATGATTTCCCCGTTATATAACAATTCACCCTTGAGATTTCGTATATAATGGACATGCAATTTGATTAAATTATCAGAAATTTCCAGAACACAATGGATAGAACACATGAAATTATTGATAAACTTGAAGCCTTGGCAGCCACAATTCGCAATGTAAGTTCTGTTTTCATTTTTTATTTTCAAAATAAAATTGTTTTCCGTGGTCACCCTCTACTATATTCGGGTAAACCCCCCCCCCCTATACAAACGTCCCTATATGATGTTTATACTCGATAAAAAGTGTAATATACGCTCTTTTTTCGTTATGTAAACCCCATCCTTCCTTCCCCCTCTGTTTACGACCATAATTCTGTTTTTGATAAATTCCGTATCTTATCTAAAAGCAACTGTCAACTTTCTGTCAATCCCTTAATATACTGTCCGCTATGGCTTGACTTACAGATTTCTCGCAACGATTTAAATATCTGATAATTACTGACACCCCTTTAAAGTGCATCCGGCTTTGATAATTATACAAGAATTTGGATAGTAGCTTAACCAAAGGTTTTCTCAGAGACGATTAGTTTTTCCAATCGAATTAAAAAAAAACAGTTTCTCGTGAAAAGAGACATTATTGTTAATTAGACTTGTGTGGTTACAGGCTTTGCGTAATTCTCGGTGGTATGGAAGCATGGAAATTATTTATTTCCAAAATTACTGCCTAACAATTTTTTTTGGACATTGGTGAAAGGTGGGGGGGGGTTTGACAATGCCACAAGTCGAACAACTCCATTTTAAGGTTAAAAAAAACTGTTTATTCGCGGGAAAAGTAAGGGGGGTGAGTTTAAGAAAAAGATAAATTGATTTATTATGCGTAAATTGAATAGTATTTTTACCATATCTTTCGGTGGAGGGAGGGGGTATTTTCCCATGTCTTTTCTCAGGGATATTTTCAGTGGGGGTTATTTTCCGTGGGCTGTTTTTTCTGGGTGTGTGATAAATACCAGCTATCGTAAAAGGATATGGAAAGATAAAAAATACCGTTAATACTTTAAATGCATCAAACAAGGCGTGCACAATGCAGATTAAAACCAGAAAAGAACAGAAACGCCTAAAAATAAGAAATTAGGCCGATTTATATAGGCAGGCTTTTGAAGGGCTCAGTGACCCGTAATTCTAAGATTCAAGAAAGGATGCAATTAGTATATTTCACGAAATTTTTTACGTTGTGCTTTCTTAGTGATAAATGCTTTGTCTAAACAAAATTGTAGTTAATAACTTTCTTTCTGTAAATAAGGGGCAAATTGTTAAGATACTAATTTTTTCTCTTCTTTTTAAGGCAAATTGTGAAGAATGTCAATCGCCTCAACTTGCTAAGAAAGAGAGGGTGAATAATGAGGGCCCTGTGAAGGCTAGTTTCCGGCAATATGGTATCTGGCCGAAGCCTCCAAAACAAGTGCAATCATCTGTACAAGAATGTAATGCCACCGGCCCGTCCAACCTCCTTCATACGGTGCCTGGGTCTTCAAGAGCTGCCCCACTTATGCAAGGTCAGGAAGTGGCCATCCAGCATGCACTACCTGGTCCTTCGGATGCCCAAGTGCAGCCTGGATATGCAAATGTAAGCATTTTTTCCCTGTCTATCTATTTATTCATTTTTCAGTCTTTTTCAATCCCAATATAAACTTATCTCTGTGAGATATTAACCCCTCTCCCTCAACCATTGTTTTAAATTTATCTCCCTCGGAGATATCTAAATTTAATATTTTACAATGAAACCACTCTTTTCTCTGCTCCCCTCTCCCTCGGAGATATCTAAATGTAATTTTTGGCAAAGAAACCGCTCTTTTCTAATCTTTGCTATCTCTTCGATAACTCATAAGTGAATATTTTTAGATAATTTCTATTAATAATCACTGCCTTTGAAACTATAAATGCTTTTTTTTCTAATTTTTACTATTTTCTATGCATTCCCCCCTCTCTTTTTGCCGTTGTCTCATAATTGAATATTTTTCATGTGTAATTTCAATTAATGCTCACCATTTGAAACTCAAAATCCCCTATTTTTCACAATTGATTATCACAAAGTTTCAAGAGAAGGAACTGAGTGAGATTATTCACATTTATCTATTTGTCACATATGGATCCCGTAATTTGCGCAAGGATATTTTTAAAGTCACTTTCAATCTTTCAAATCCTTGCCAATATTTTAGTGATGGGGAAACATTGTTGACGATATACTGAGTTAACGGTTTACAGCATTTAATTGTACTGTTTCCTTGTCTGAAGTTCAGGCTTGGAAATTGGAACACTAGCGCGGTGGCCTACAAAAATTGTGAGCTAATGAGGAGTTCACCGAACCTATATGTAATTATAAATATTTCAACTTTTTTGGGACATTATGTAAATAACCGGCGCCTGGAATGCGCCGATGGGGCGGGGGAGTGCGGGGGGGGCGAGGTTAGGGAAGCGACGGGGGAAGCGCCCCGGGTCAGGGAAGCGCCACCGGGATGCGCTGTGGCACCGAAAAGTGCCACGGATGGGCCGGGACGCGCTGTGGGGCAAGGTTTGCGGGGGCGCTGGGGGGAGCACCGAAAAAAAAAAAATTTTTCACACTTTGAAAATAAACGACCAAATTGTCGCCTTCCATGACATATCTTAGATTATCTTCAGTTGAATTAACCAAATGTTATTAAGCAATAATAATCCAAATTTTAACAGTAGGGATGATTTGAACACTTTGAAAATAAGCTATTTTTTCATTTATAGATTGGACGAGCATTGGTCCCATATTCGCCGTCCAGTGAAGAAGTGGAAGAAGAGGAGGCACTCATGGAGTCCCCCAACAATTCACTATGGAATGATTTACATCAAATTCCAGATAATATTGACGACTTTTTAGGTGATTTTTTAAATGTAGATTATAGCGCAGTTGAGCTGGTAGACTTGAGTCCAAATACATTGCAAATTTTAGATGATTTTACCCGGGAATTAACAGGGAACCCTCCAGCCTCCGATACCCTAACGACCCCACTTCAATCGAATGATGCGGCTTCCCATAGCCCTATTATTGAACAACTTGGGGGAGGGGAGACTAGGCCAGCGGGAGAGGGGGGTACAACTCTCCCGGAATTTCAGTTGTCCAACAGAATTTTAAATAATATAGTTGTTTTCACTGCAATGTTTGGGGACCCTTTTAATTCTCTTTTGTATGGAAATTTTGTCTATGATCCTATAGAAATTGTACACAACTATGTAGACAAAATTCGTGCACTTCTGGAGAATCAAATTCAATTGTGGGGAGGTAGGGATTCAATTAAGGTTTCTATTGTTCTAAAAGTTTTTTATTTGAATGAGGGAAAAAGTGAGTTGTATAATCATTATATACATTCCGAGATGCGTTTGGGTTATTAGAATTTAGAATATTTTGGGGGTGTTTTCATGGATTGGGTCGATCAAATTATAACGCATCTCGAGAACTTTAATGAAAACAGTAGTGGATCTCTAGTTCTTTTTGTTGAAAATTTAAGTGTTAATATTTGTAAAATTAAGAAAGATTTTATTTTAAGAGGGGGGACAAGCGGGGGGTATGAAAGGGATCCAGTTTTAAATTATAATCCAGATCTAGAAGGTTGTAAAGGTGTCCAGCGGATCTGTTTTGAAACAGGTCAAAAGTGTTTCAAATATGCTTTCCTCATATCAGAATTCGAGCCTCTAGCTTGGGACGCTAGCAAGACTAATTTAGATTACTGGGCAATACATGGGAAGGACGGGTCCAATTTTCCAGTTGTAGATTTTTCTTCCTTAGAGGGGAAATATCCAGGAACGCTTCGATCCATTGACACGTTTGAAAGGGCTAATGCCCATTTAAATATCGGCGTTACTGTGGTACAATACGAAACTTAATTTGAAGATGGGACTCGTTCTAAAAAGAAGGGGGTGGTATTCCCCGTAAGGGGTTCTTCAGTTGGTTTGGTTAAACACTGCGTTTGGTTAATATACACGCCACCTAGTCAACCGAACACAATTGGTCATTTTACCCCGATCACTGACCTGCGGCGCGGTCGGAGGAGGTCGACGCATCGTGGGGAATGTTTCTACTGTCGAACATTCCTTTCTAGATTTTGGACTGAATTAAATTTGAGAAATCATATGAAGTACTGTAGACGGTACGGCTATCAGACAGTGGAAACGGTTTCAGGGGGTCGGTCTATTTTACGTTTTAAAAATTTTCAGAACACCCTTCTCCAGTGCAGCAAAATATCTTTGGATTGTGAAGCTAAGCTGGTGGAGGTGAATGACCCTAATTTTCCAAACTGAGTCAAAGAACATCAGGCTATTGCAGTGTCCGATGTCCACGCGCAAAGAGATAGTTCTAACACCATGCGGTTGTTAGAAATAGTTGACACAGTGGATGAGGGACCTGAGTGCATGGTCAAGGCATTGACTAAACTGATTGGCACGGCTAATGGTGCTATTTCTCGTTTGATACATACCCATTATCCAATGGTGCTGTCTGCAGAGGATCGTATCGCGATTAAAAATCAAAACATATGTGGGTTGTGTACGGGGGAATTGGCAGCGGTGGGGGATACGGGGACTAACGGGACACGTGGGGTTAGGGGGAAAGTTAGAGATCATGACCATTTGTGGCAGGAAATATCCTCGGGGGTAGTAATTTTAGGGGGGTTGCGCATCAATCGTGTAATTTAAATGTTAGCCAGCAGTTTTTTATCCCAGTTTTTATTCATAATTCCAATTATGACTTAAAATTTATTTTACCTGCACTGGCACGTATGCATAGGGAGGGAGGGGGAGTAGATTGTCCATGGGTAAATAGTTCATTTACCTACAAGATAATTCCCAAATCAGCCGAGAAGTTATTGCTTCTTAAACTGAAATGGCAGGCAGTGGATAATGGGCATACGTGCTGGAATAAAATCAGGTTTTCAGATTCTTTAAGTTTTTTTCCCAAGGCATTGAGTCAATTGATTCAAGTGCAAAAAAGCGACAATTTTGATAGCTTTCCCTTGCTTAAACAGCACTTTCCAGACAGTGAAATGTATGACCTGTTGACCTGCAAAGGTATATATTCATACGATTATTACTGTTCTGGCGCACGCTTAAGTGAGGAGAAACTACCTCCAATTGAAGCTTCTTACAATTCACTGACCAACAGTGAATGCACAGCCGAGGAGTATGAGTTTGCCAAGAAGGTGTGGTCCAAGGGGGATTGTAAAAATGGGTGGGATTATTGTAGACTGTACTTGGCCAGTGACGTTCTAACTCTGTTGGATATACTCTGTAAGAACACAGACCAGATCTATTCAGAGTTCGGGTTAGATATAGGCTACTATTTTTTTACACCCCATTTAGTGATGGATTTAATTTTAAAAATTAGCAGGGAGGAAATAGGTCTAATCACCGACGTAGATCAGCACCTTTTTGTAGAGTGTTCAATGAGGGGTGGGTATGTTTTTCATGGGGACCGCGTCTTATCAACCGATCCGAGCGGACAAAGCACCGGTGCAAAGTCAAATGCATTGTTCTTGGACATGAACTCGTTGTACCCCTCGGCAATGTCACACTACTCTTTGCCGTGTGGGAACTATCAATGGCTTGAGAATCCTTGTGAGTTCCCCGACATTACCACCGTCCAGGACAATGGGCCACAAGGATGGTTCTTTGAAGTTGATGGTCACATTCCGCTGGTGCTTCACGACTCGGTCAAAGATTTTGTCTTTCCCTGTATCAATCGGCCCATGAGCAGGGGCTCTCTGAGCCCATACAATCGTTCATTGGTTGAGGATATGGGGATGCACTGGACTCCCTCTAAACAAAAACTGATTGCTGATTTGGACCCTAAAGAGAATATTGTTGTTCACCATGTGCTTTTGCAATGGATGGTGAGCATCGCTTTCAAAATAACTAAAATACATAGGGTCCTGCAGTTCAATCAGCGACCCTATTTGAAAACGTTTATCGACACCTTTGTCGATAAATGCTCTAAGGAAAATTCAAAGGTGGGAAAGGAAATGTATAAGCTCATCCTAAATTCAGCGTTTGGCAAAATGTGTGAAAGCGTACGTAATAGATCTCGCTGCGACGTCGTGACTGACCCTCTAGAGTGTGCACGAAGTAGTGCCGACCATAATTTTAAATCATTCACGAGCAAAGAGAATGGCATGGTTCTTCTACAAAGGAGACGGTAAAATGTGGGATTTAACAGGAAGAGTGGATGCAGTAGTTAATGCCGGGACCGTTCAAAACCGCTCATGTTATTTTTTTTTTAAACTGTGGGCGCGATGACCGATCTCCTGTATGGTGAGGTAAAAATTGTTTCGGGGTATAAATATTACATGGGGGGCATGTCACGTGGGGCATAATTTGAGTTATTTGGGGATGTACAAAAGGTGGAGCTAATCAGCTCGTAGATGGATTTCACCAACTGGAATCCATCACTTTACTCTGAGCTGGTGAAACCTCAAGCCCCCAACCAACTATTAATGTTAAAATCAGAGACAGGGAGTGATTTGATATCCAGGGGGGTGTTCCCGGGCCCCAAAGTTTATTGCGTTGAAACTCATAGTGGGGATGAAAAAAAGGCGTGTAAAGGGGTGGCTACATATTTTGTAAAGAGCAATTTCAACATGAGCGTGTACAGAGACTGTGTAGAAAGTAGCCTAGTGCCGAGAGCACAAGTGCTTGCAATTCGCTCTCTACAATATAGAAATTATACTGTGAGAGTAGAAAAGAATGCAATGTCGTGTATATCCGACAAGGTCTATGTGCTCGAGAATGGTTTGACTGTCCTACCCCACGGCCACTACCGTATTTCAGACAGAGTGGAATGAGTAGACTATCATTATCAACTTTGTCTGGATAAAATATCCTAATCTGACTAACCACCACTCAACCTTTCATAAATTAACCTAACCAGCAACTCTAACCTAACCACTAACCACCACCACCACCACCACTAAACCATCGCAGTGACGACAACTATTGTTTTTCGCCCCGAGGCTCCCGGGGGGGGGGGGTCCCTTCCCGCGGCCGCCCAGGGGGGAGGGGGGTCCCGCCCATGGCCGGCTGGCCTGCGCCCCAGCAGCCCCCGGGGGGAGGGGGGATCCCACCTTTAAATTCATCATGTTCAACTGTGCTAGTGTTCCAAGTGTGTGTTTTTTGTTGTACAAAAAGTGTCAGTTATAGAAAAGGGTTTAAGTTGATAAAAAGTGTTGTACAGAAAACTGTTTACGGTGATGGACAAAAAGTGTTGTTGTTTTACAGAAAAGTGTTTAAAGACAATAAGTGCATATTTATAAAGTGTTATCATTGTTCATGTTGAACAAATAAAGTTTTCATTTTGATCGTGAAATTTTTTCACGTTTAACAAGTGTTATTTTTATCGTTGTTCATGTTGACTGCAAATATTTGTTTTCATGCAGTGCCGAAATAAATGCTGCCATGAAATATTGTTTTTGTTGTTCTTGAATAGATAGATCCATGGGGAAATTACTACTTATTCATTGAGCACATATGATTTACAGTTAGTTGCAGTCCGACTGTTGTCCCCAACAGCAAGTATCAATATAAAACGCCCTTCAGATCGTTTCTGTGTGGTCCCTCAATGTCGGGGAAAACAACACTTTTAGCGAGAATAATTCAAAATTGCGATAAAGTGTTTTTGGAAAAACCGAAAAAAATCTACTATTGCTATGGTATTTGGCAGGAGTCCTATGATAAAATAAAAGCTATTGACACAACCATACCAATACAATTCATACGAGGACTTGATGTTTTCAAAAGTATTGAATCGAACTCGTGGTTGATTATTGATGATTTGGCTGAATCCATTGAACAGTTCTCACAGGAAATGCTACAATTGTTCACTGTCCGCTCCCATCATGAACACATTTCCGTTACCCTGGTTCTACACAATCTGTTTCATCAGAACAAATGTATGCGAACACTTGCTTTGAATTGCACCGTCTATATTATCTATCGAGTCGTTCGTGATTCTAGCTCGCTCATAACTCTCAATAATCAGATATAACCCCGTGCCCCTAAAATTATATTGTCAGCATACACACAGGCGACTAGCAAGCCTAACGGTTACATTTTGCTGGATCTTAATCAGAGAACGCCCGAGGATCTACGTGTAGTCACCGACATTTTCAACAATGAAATTACAGAATATCTTCCGGTGAACAGTAGAAAAGACTATTAGTCGCCATTATGACACTGAAGAAACTACACGAACAACGGCATCTGTTTTCCGTTTTAAACACTTCAAAACCCTTGCTTAGGAAGGCTATACTCAAACATGGGGTTGACAATGATTTCATTAATCTAATATCTGAACTTTGTTTAAATTTAACTGAGGGCAATTTTCAACTGCCAGACGGTGTTAGACAACAGACAACGCAACATCGTTCCACTGTACGCACATTGGATTTTAAAAACAAGGGAAAAAAATTTAAAAGAACGCGGCTCCTTCAGGCGGGCGGTAGCTTTTTCACACTTTTACTACCAATAATTGCAGGACTTGTAAACAGTTTTCTCTAGAGAGAGAGAATGGCTAAACCCTATAAATTGACATCATTTGAACTTGTCCTCTCGCCCGTCGAACATTTTGAAGACAATCTAAGCAAATTCATTAACGATGAGAATATTGCCGATGACAAAAAACTGATTTTAGTTCAAGATGAATTGCGAAGTGTGGACTAACATAAGCCATATCGTGGGAGACCCGCCACCGATCCCTCTAAACAGGAAACATCTCAAGATTCTGCACAATCAAAGGAGAAGTAGTTGAATTCAATTGTATTGAAAATTGGAAACCTATTGCCATTGACCTATCGAGAACAGAGTAAAAGAGTATTATGTTATCTTATGTTGGAAACTGGCAATCAAGTTCAAGTCGAGAGCACAGGGAAACGAATTAAAATTCAGGGAAAAAGTTATAATCAAGTTGATTTAATTTGTGATATGGTGACGAATCGTAAATGACTTATATCCTTTGACGATAATCTATACGCCTTTCTGTGTGTATCAAACTTTCCCAAAAGTCTTATTGGCAATAAGCAAATTCTAAAGAAACTAAGAGAATATAGTCCACCAACAACAACACCATTTAAAAAAGAAGAAGATTCAATATTTGAAGATACTACTAGCATCGTCACTGATTTTACAACACCTGTGGCTGCTAGTCAAAAGCGAAGACGAATTGACTCGCCCACCAGTGTGCAAAAGGGGAGTGGACATTACACTACGTGTTTAAGCTCAAAATGGATGAAGTTTTGAAAGGTGTCTATGAAAATATTGGTGAAGCGGGGAGTTTAAGTTCTCCCAAAACACTTTCCAAAGCTGTCTCCGACACCACCACATTGAAAAATGCAAAAGAGTATCTAGAAAATGAACCAAGTTACACACTACATCGGAATCATAGACTTCGCAGTAAACAATATCGACAAACTAAAGCCTTTTTCCCTCTGCATATAATGCAAACGGATCTTTTAACTTTAGACGCAGTTCAAAGGCGTCACAATGCCCCCTACAAATATATTCTAGTGGCAATCAGTATCTTTAGTCGCTATGTATATGCCAGTCCACTACGGTCAAAGAGGGGTGTTGAAGTTGCTCGGGCCATTGAAAGTATTCTAGAACAGGATTCATATAGAAAAATTCAATCGGATCGTGGCAGTGAATTTGTTAATCCCCATGTGCAAAATGTTCTTTTGAAATATAATACAACACTTTATCAGAGTCACAGTCCGATAAAGGCTGAATTGGCTGAACTATTAATAAGAACGATTCGTCTATTAATTTCAAGATATTGCAAATTGAAAAATAAACCGGCTTTTATTCATGATTTAGATAAAATCATGTTGATTTATAACCAACGACCCCATCGATCTCTGTCCAACTCTACACCAAAGGATGTTCATTATAGTGAAAATACATTTGATGCTCTTCTAAACCAATACTCCAAGGCTCAAAAAGAGAAACAGAAGAAGAAATTCAATGTTGGTGATACTGTTCAAATTAATAGAACCACCAATATTTTTGAAAAGGGGAATTATTTATGGAGCACCGAACTTTTTAAAGTGTCAAAAATCATAGACACCATACCCATAACTTATCGACTTCGAGACACCAAATATGATGAGATTCTCGGCGGTTTTTATGAATATGAACTGCAAAAAATTAGAAACACTAGTGAAATTTATCAAATTGAAAAGATATTAAAGAGTCGTACACGCCATGGTAAGAAACAGTTGCTTGTTCGCTGGCTACGATACAACTCAGATTTTGATTCTTGGGTCAGTGCTGAAGATATTAACAATGCCCAATGATTTCTATGTGACTTTCATGTCCAATGTTTCTGATCCTCTCTACAATGATCTGAATAGAGCAAGTGATTTTTGGACGAAACTGTCCCCCTCCATCAATTTCGATGGAAAGTATGAAGTGGCTCTTGTCGATTGTATTCTCAAAAATACCTACGACCTCCTGAGAAAGGATCGTAAATATGAAATAAAAATCAGACCCTATGATTGGCAACCACCACCAGGTGATCAAGAACAAATTCAAAAAATCAATTGGTTGGATTATATATATATTGAATTACCCTACGAGGAACTCACCTGCATGAATGATTTATGTCGTTCTATCAATGAAAGAATTTCCGCTCGTAAAAAAGAAGCTTTTCATTTCAACTATTCAAAGGAGGAGTGTAAAATCTACATTAGTTTACCTGTTGCCAATAAAAAGGTTATTCTCAATGATAATCTAAAGGAAGTTCTTGGTTTTAAGCTCAATATAATCAATGGTAAAAGTGCCAGAAACACTAATTTAATTTTTGCTGACTAACCACCTGCCTTCTCCACAGACACTTGTATATTTCTCTACGCTTCATTTGCGGAAACATCTCGGGTTGGTAATTCAAATGTTCCCCTCCTACGAGTTCTTGAACGAAAAACCGATCAAGAACATATTCATCACTACAATATAAAGCATCTTCAGTATATTCCCGTAAACACTTCCTATTTGGAACTCTGTCAGTTAACACTAAGAACCGAATTGGGTGATCCCATAGCAATTTCAAAAGGGTTGGCTGTGATTACATGCCATTTTCGACCCATCATTCAAAAACAAGATGTCTAATAGAAAAGTGGTATTCATTAGTCCTAATATTGACTGCTATGTTAATGCTGTTGGCCCAAGACAACAGGGCAATAGAATGGACTAATACAAAGAGCGTACTACAATGTCTGGGTACGGTATTGGCAGCTGGTTTGCTAAACTGTTTTGCTCTTCGCTACCACTGGCTAGAAAATATCTTGTACCGGCTGCGACAGATTTTGCATCCTCTACACTATACGATTGGGGCTCTGGCAAGGATTTTAAAAAAGTGCTACGGAAAATCTTAGGTCCAGTGCGCGAACCCTTGGCGAGAGATTAAAACAGAATGGTAAAGGTTTAAAAAGGTCAAGAAACAACGCATCCCTCATCAGTCTCTACTCAGGTAGGAAACGTAAGACACCCCTTTTGTCAAAGAAAAGAAGGAAAAGGCCGACACGTAGTGTAACCGGAAGTCCCAGGAAGAAAATAGTTAGATCGAAACTTGATTTCTTCTCCTAAGATGTCCTACCTACCGCATAAGGATTCTCAACCTTCAATCACAGCCTCATTGAATCTATTTAATACCAAAAATTTTGATGTGATTGTCAAGCATGGATACTATGAACAATTTTATCCACAACAACCCCTCTCCAATAATATCCACTTTCAAATTTATTCCAATGAAGACTACTTCATAGATTTATCGTCCTCATTTATAGATTTGCAAATGAAAGTCCGGAAATCCGATAATACAATGCCAATTCGGGGCTATGGGATATCCTATGAAAATTGTATACTACATAATTTATTTCGTCAAATTAGTGTCTACATCAATGGCACGCTGGTGAGCACAAGCAACAATCTCTCCAACTATGCAAGCTATATGCAATTCATGCTGATGACACCCAAGTCATACAAGGAATTGAGAGGCGCCTCCAATGGATATGAATATATTACTAATACTGATAGTACAGATGCACTTAAAAATGCTACAACTAGTGAATTACATCTAGTTGGAAAAATATATCATGAAATATTTAATATACCCCAATGGCTGCCGCCCAATGTTAAAGTGGATATAAAATTGACGCTTGCACCCTCCAATTTCATATTGAGAAAAGAACTTGCTGGTAATCCCGATGTAAGTCTCTCCCTCACCTCAGCAATACTTCATGTACGCAAACAGCAGGTTATGAGTTCTGTTGCTTTGGCCGTGGAAAAACTGAGAACCAATGTCAAAAATATTAAAAAGCTGTGTCCTAATAAAATCACCCCTAAATTTAATTGTGACAGAGGGTAACGCACATTCCCCTTCTCATAATATATCACTGGCTAAAGCCCTTCAAAACTTTCGTTGAACTTTTTAATAAGTGACAGTTCACTTGGGTCGTGAACAGAATGCCAACATAAATTCAAGATGTTTGGACTTTCATCTCTTGTATGTAAAGTAAACGGCATCCCACTCTACAATCTATCTTTTGATAAATCCTATAGAACATTGTATGAGTTGACCATGCAAACCCTAGATCATGATTTGCAACTATTTGAAAATGGTATAACCGAAGATATGTTTGCTAAAACACATGGTATCATTGTACTGGATTTTTCGGGTACACAGGATATGAGTATAGTACGTATGGGGAGTGTGCGTTTCGAGTGAAAATTTGGCGACCCATTGGCTGAGAGTATTGCACTAATCTCGCTAAATCAATATAAAACCTATTGGGAAATCACTCCCGAAGGTAGTGTTCTACTAGACTTAGTACAAGGAAAACCAGTCAAATAATCAATGCATTTAATAGGGACCCCTACATGTCCCAGTACAAATCCAATTGTCTGCCCTCGGACTTTCTTGGAAAAATTCAAAGTGTTAACAATAACTTAATTTTTATTAATATCAGTCCATCGACTGTGTTGACGGGTCATTGGCTGTACATCTATCAAACATTGAAGACGATTGAATTGTTTGATACTCTTGGTCTACCCTACACATTCTACACACCTCACATCAGCAACTATATTGAGAGCAGTGGGAAAACTATTATTCAAAATAGAAAGAGGCTGCAGGATCTAACGAATAAAAGCTGTGGCTTCCATGCACTACTATATTTTGTGTTCCGATGTCGTGGCTATACTTACAAGCAGTTTCTCCACATTTATAGTGACAATCCCCGTCTGAACGACTTTCTAGTGGAAAATATCCTCTCAGACCTATATAGTATTGATTTTAGTGCCCTAAGAGTAAAGTGCTTAAAAAATGTTTGTGAATTTGTTTATTAATAAAATGTATATATATACAACAATGTCTTTAAATCTTCACTTTAGATTTCTTCATCTTCGATGTATAGGCAACTGTCGTGAACCACTAATGCTGGTATATCATTTGGATTCACTGTATATTGATCTTGATTGACTGCAAAGTCAGGGTCACATTTTCTACAGTACAATGTAACTTCACTCTTGTCATATCTCTTTGTATAGTCAATGATACTATTAACATTCATATTATGAAATTCACAAGTTTCAATCTGTCTATTCGAAGCAATTTCACATACAGTGTTTTCAACTGGTGAATCACATTCGGTAAATGCCAAATAAAAATAAATTGGTTTATAGTCATAGTAGGTGGTGTCGTCACAGCGGTGACGTAGAAACCAGATTGTCTTGTTCCCCCAACAGTTGAATCGTAGACCAGATTCCTCTTCCCAGAATAATTTAAATCCGCGACGATACCAATATCGTAGAAATAAACTGAAATCACGTTTTGGATTCTTTCCAATCATAGCGGGGTAAGTATTCTCCCACTGATCACATTTATCATAATGACAATTGGAGCACAGGTGCCCTCTAGGATGAGAGTCACACACCTCCTCAAGACATGAATTACATCCTTTAATTTGTACTGCATAGCCTCTATGTAATTTAGAAGGATTACATAATTTACACTTTTCACTATAGTCATCAATAATTGTACAAGTCTCACATTGATTCCAACTGCCAAGAGTGTACATGCACAATGGACATATATAGACCATTTTTCGGTTTCCAATGTCAACTCACTCACAGCTAAAACGAAACTGATCCTCTTTGTTCAATAAATTCAATGAGAGGGAAATGTGGGAGAGAGGAGTAACTCTGTAACGTTACCTCTTTCGAATGATGGGGGGAGCCATCTACATTCAATCAATTGGCAATGTTTTCAAAAGTATATCCACAATATGATTCTGTCTTGTTTCAATTAATATATCAATAAATTGAGTATAAGCATTTGAATCATATTTTAAACGTTTCATACAATAGTCCAATGGAGGAGAATCACTCCCCATTATGTTGTCAAGTGTTCTCTGACAAGAGAATATCCTGCGTTGAAGAGATAACTCGAGAAAATCGTCATTCAAAATCAAATGTTTTTCCATAAACACTAGATTTGATCTAATTCTCTCTTTCTCAAATTTATTCATTTTTCAATCCTTTCACTCTGACTGCTGACTCCAGACTGACCCTGATTCTTTAGCCCTAACCTGAAAAGAAAGGGAACATTTTCGATTTCGAAACAATTTTATCGAATAACTACAACATCAACATCAATAATACAGAGCATATACAATTAAAGATACTGTTTATTGTCTTCAATATGTTTCACCAATGCACTTAAAGCACATTGAAGTATATTCACATGTGCTATATCAACTTTAGCGGCGAAACATAATTGATCCTCCATTTTAAATTTGCTCAAGGATATCACATATCTTGCATATGATGCATACCTTTCCAGACATAGTCGTGATCCTTTCTTGATCTCCATCACAATGTTTGGTGCTCTTGTATCCTTATCATCAACTCCACTATCAACTTCTAATAGTGTAAACATTCCACTCATCACCATTACAAATATATATCCAAATGAGTAAAGTCAAACTGTTCTTCTTCTTCTCACTCCTTTGAATTCTATTCACAGACTAATAAAACTATAGCAAAAAACCAGTTCCTTATATTCACTTTGCCACTAATATGTAACCAGCCCTCTGATTGGCTGAGAAGGAGGATGTATCCGACTCGCTGATTGACTGAGAAGGAAACACGTGATCTAACTGTTTCCGGGAATGTCATAACATTTGGATTGAACAACAACATCAAATACTATTTCTGGATCATCCACATAACAGACATGAAAAACATCAAATAAATCGAACAACAAGTGACAAAACCATAAAACAGACATGAATTGCTGTTGACATCCATATATGTGACAAAATTCCTGTTTTTCAAATTCTCACTGACAAAAACCATTAAACATCCATGAAAAACATCAAATAAATCGACCAACACACATAACTATCCATTAAAACATACATAATTGTGACAAAATTCCTGTTTTTCAAATTCTCATTGACAAAAAAACCATAAACCACGTGGGTCTCGTGCCAATATATGGTGTTAAAAAAAGTTGTAGGTGGCAGCAGGGGTGAGGGACACGAGTATAAGATAGCTCTCTACTGCCGGACTTGCCAGCATTATTTATTGGTTATTGGGAAGTATACAAAAATTTTAAGTAAGTATGTTTTCTGGAGGGGGGGGGGGCACGATGAGGGGATTATTCTGGATAAGATTTCAGTGGAGTATTTTTCGGTTGTTTCCGGGCCCCTTCTCTGAATGAGGAACCGGATTTACAACCATTAATTAAGAAACATTCATAAATTAAATAAAAAAAAACAAGTTTTTTTCAACTGAAATGTAAGAAGGAATATTAGAACTTAAAACGAACAGAAATTATAACGTATGTGAGGGGGTTCTCCCCCAAGTCAATACCTCACTCTTTACGCTACAGTTTTTTTTAGTGCTTTCAAAAGAGCTATCTATTCTAATTAAACGGCCTTTGTGATTCAGGGGTTTGTGAATCAAAATTTGTTTTAACTTTTAACGTAAAGAGCGTGGTATTGACTAAGGGGAGAACCCCTTCATATAAGTAATAACATATACGTTATAAAAAAAACAATAAAAAAACGAGCGATACGGCTCAATAGTAATCGAAAATTTTAAAAACAAAATTTTGATATCAATAAATGTATCAAAAGAATGTGTTTATAATGCTGATCCTAAATATATAAAACTTATTAAACTTAGTATTACTCATCAAAGGCTACGAGCCTGAGAAAATTTACTCGATTTTTTAAAGAGGGGGGAAACATCCCCTGCAAGTGAAAGAATTTTAATGAAAATCACGCCGTCAGATTCAGCGTATCAGAAAACAGTAAGTATTACATAGGTTTCAAGCTCATATATGCAAAAATCTGCAACTTTGTATTTTTTGCCAGAAGAAAAATATACGAATATAGAAGTTAGCTACGTAAGTTAATTTGTAAAGACATCCATTTAGCAAAAGAAAAGTAAAATTTTTATGCAAATAAAAGCTGCATTAACTAAAAAACGATCAGAAATTAAATAAAAAAAACAAGTTTTTTAAACTGAAAGTAAGGAGCGACATTAAAACTTAAAACGAACAGAAATTATTCCGTATATGAAAGGGGCTGTCCCCTCCTCAACGCCTCGCTCTTTACACTAAAGTTTGACTCTGTCTCACAAATTTATTTTTTAAAACAATAAAAAACTTTAGCGTAAAGAGCGAGGCGTTGAGGAGGGGACAGCCCCTTTCATATACGGAATAATTTCTGTTCGTTTTAAGTTTTAATGTCGCTCCTTACTTTCAGTTTAAAAAACTTGTTTTTTTATTTAATTATCCAAAGAACGAAAAGTCACTTGTAACTTTAATCCTCTACTAGACACTTTCGCAATCACTGAATTAATTATATTTTCAAACAATCCAGGTCAGCTATTTCACATAGATGTTTACGATTTGAAATCTAGTTCGAGACTGAACTAGATGTCATATCTGAACCATATTAATTTTACTTTCATTTGGTTAAATGCTATCTCGAAAGTTGTTTAATTTTATTTACGAACGTTTTTATTAGTATTAAATACACTTAACTTACGAATTAACTTACGTAACGAACTTCTATATCCATATATTTTTAATACGTATATTAGGGGGTTCATCCCCTATTCAATACGCTAAGTTCAAATTTTGTTCCAATTCTTTATAAATGACCCCTTAATCACAAAGACCGTTAATTAGAATAAATAGCTCTTATGAAAGTATTAAAAAGTCTTTGGCTTAAAGAACGAGGTATTGACTAGGGGGCGAGCCCAGTCATATACTTAATAATTTCTGTTCGTTTTAAGTTTTGATGTTGCTCCTTACTTACAGTTGCAAAAACTTGTTTATTTTTTTGTTAAATTTCAAATCGTTTTGTATAAATAATGCTGGGAAATCCGACGCCCCCTTCTTAGCAATGTCCCTTCCCCATTAAAACTTCCTCCATGGAAAGATCCTCCCACATACCCCCCCCCCCCACTACCAGAATAAAAATCCCCCTTGAAAACGTCTGTATACTTCCCAGTAACCAATACTATATGTGAACATTGGGTAATGTTCATAACTTTCAGCCCTCCCCCCGGGGACTTTGGGGGATCAAGTCATCCTAAAAGACATATTTATTATATCTTCGAGTATGATGGAAAATGGCTGTCTCAAAATTTTGATCGGGTGACGTTGGGAAAAAAATGAGCGTGGGAGGGGGCCTAGTTGCCCTCCATTTTTTTGGTCACTTAAAAAGGGCACTAGAAATTTTAATTTCCGTTCAATTGAGCCCTCCCACGATATTCTAGGACCACTGAATCGATATGATCACCCCTGGGGAAAAAACAACAAATAAACACGCGTCCGTGATCTTTCTTCTGGTAATAAATACAAAAGTCCACATTTTAGCAGATAGGAGCTTGAAACCTCTACAGTAGGGTTCTCTTATACGCTGAATCTTATGGTGTTATTTTCATTAAGATTCTGTAGCTTTTAGGTGGTTCTTCCCCCTTTTTTCGAAAATCAGCCAAATTTTCTCAGGCGCGTAACTTTTGATGGGTAAAATTAAACTTGATGAAACTGATATATTTGAAATCAGTATTAAAATCTGATTCTTTTGTTGTATCTATTGGTATGGAAATCCCGTTTTTTAGAGTTTCGGGTACTATTGAGCCGGGTCGCTCCTTACTTACAGTTCGTTACCTCGAACTGTTTGACAACCATAAGTAAATCTTCCCTATTACATAACAACCAAAGATATCTCGAGAAATATCTTGTAGAAAAATGTCTAAAAAAACGTCTTGAAATGTCTTAAAACGTCTTAAAAAAACTTCTTGAAGAAAAACGTCTTAAAATATCTTGAAACGTCTTGAAAATCGTCTGGAAGAAAAATGTCTTACAATACCTCTTGAAATGTCTTGAAGAATTTACTCCCTATTAAATACCAATCAAGAAATCCTGATTTTGTGGGGGCTCTTAAAAACCTTCCTATTCGTGGCTTTAAAAACCTTCTTATGGCTTTCTTTAAAAACTATCTATTTTTGCCTTTTAAACCTTCCTATGGCTGCCTTTAAACATTCTCTATAACGTGGTTTACTATACCCTTACAGGCACACTATTGCGTAAGACCCAGGTTTGCATACTAACGTCTTGAGGGACTTGCAACTTCAGATTTACCTACTATGCATTTTAAAAGCTTTATGCTGTCACTACTTTAAACATACATATTGTTTTTTTTTTCTCACAGAGAAACAGCATTATATACGATTAAATCGTTTTTCCCATAAAGCATAAGTCAAAAATAAGGTACTGTAAAAGCATATCTTTTACTTCTTTATATTTTGGCTTTGACATAAATCAAAATTAAAACTGTTAGTCCAGTGCTTATTTCTGAGGTAGGTAATGGCGGATCTATGAAGTGCTCTTTGGGGCACAAGCTCCCCTCCAGATGATTGAAGGTTGCAAGAATTATAGTGTCAGGAGGCTGAAAAATACCGATGGGGAGCCCAAATTTTAACAGATACCTCCCTTCAAACGTTAATTCTCTATCCACCCGTGAAGGCAGGTGCTTGTATTGCGATATGTTAGCGATTCTCCTAGAAACCAGTGCTCCAGGGATCAACTTGCTCGTACTCCTGTACTTTTGATCAGTGCTTACATTTAGTCAATATACATCACGAGAAACTCCTTTTGTGAATGATTGAGTGAGCTTTATTTAAGTAAAAAGACTCGTACAAGAAAAGTATACTTATAGCATTTGTACTGCTCATATTAAAAAAGAAAAAGGGAAAAATAGTGCCCTTCATTTTTCTTCACCTGAAAATGTTGGTCTAGGGATATATTTCCAAAAACAGTTTTCATTTATAATTAACTGAAATCAAAATAATATTTCCCCATATAAAAAAAAAATCCCTCTTACCATACATTATACCATGAATACCATTATACCCTCTTACCATGAATTATTTCATCTAAAAATTTTCGTGGGAATGTTAAGTCATTGGGATTTTCTGATCCAAGACCTTAAGCAATAGACATATCTTAGGAAAGGAGAGGGGTGGGGAAAAACCCACAATTACTTAATGATGGTACACCAGACCTGAACAAAATCTAAACTTATAACCCCGCAACATGGAGAAGTCAAAACCTGGCACCAATGCACTTAGCATCGTACATCAGTCAAAGTCCTCTTTGTATAGTTAATCGTTCACACTAACGTCGAAGTGTTATTGATCCATTGTTCTAGTATGGATAGGAAAGCTCTATAATGAATTGGAAACTGTAAAGATGCGTGAAAAAATTGCCTAGCCAGCATTTCACCAGTTGGTAGAAAGCTAAACAATGTAAAAAAAAATTTGGATTGTAAACTTTTTCCGGTTTTAGCCTACACTTTTTCTTTAAAAAAAATTAATATGTGGAAACCGTCCTTAGAACTTTATGTATTTTTAATAAATATACAAATATTATAGAAGTGATCAAACAGTTCGTAATAACAAAATATTTGAAGAAAGAAAGAAAGATTTATTTAAAAAAAACATATCAACAAAAAATTATTGCTTCCTCCCTTAAAAAGCAAAGCTTGTCTGTGGGGGAGGTAGAGAAAACAAGATCCTTAAAACAAAGAACACTTGGCCACCAATACCACTAATACCATCACACTAAACAATAAATACAAAATAATATCATATATTATACTTCCTCTGGGAATATCATATCAACAAAACCCCCACAATCAATAAATCAATCAATCAATCAAAACTCATGTTCAGCAAAACGGAGTTCCTTAATAATTTTTCTATAAATATTGGGGTCACTAATAGTCTTAATATCACTATTCAAACTATTCCATTTCCGTGTACCTCTATAAAAAACAGAAAAACATGAACGGGAAGATATACCTCTAGGTACACAGAAGTCCGCGCTACCCCTTGTATCATGAGAATGAACAGTAGACCTAATGGACAATAAATCATCAAAACAACGAGGCTGAACATCCTGCTGCAGTCCAAAAACAAACCACAATACATAGAACTCACAAAGGCCTGCAGCCAGCAAAATTTTAAAAGTTGGGTAAATTTCTCGAACAGACATACGTGGAAATATACCGGCTAAAATTTTTACGCCATGATTTTGTAGAACTCTTATTGGTTTTAGGATAGAAGAAAAAGTAGAGAGCCAAATACTCGAACAATAAAGTATATACGGGTGTATTAAAGAAAAATAAAGATGGCGAAGGACAGACTTGGGAAAACAACGTTCGAGTTTCTTCATTTTACCGAGATTTCTTGCCAGAATTTTGCTAGTTAAAGTTACATGCTCCTTAAAAGATAGAGTTTCATCTATTACAATCCCAAGGTATTTAAAAGACGCAGTTCATTTTATAACGCCATTGGGCATATCTAATTCCTTGATCCATGGGTAAAAGTTTGATGATCGCGAGAAAATAATAAAGTTAGACTTAGCCATGTTAATCCTTAATTTATTTACCCTCAGCCATGCTATAATTCTATTAACTGATTCCTTCATGGAAATCTGCAGCAACTCCACTGTCTTAGCTGTGCTAATGGCTCTTGTGTCATTAGCAAAAAGTGAAACTGTTTCATTAGTCGGGTTTACCGTTAGTTCATTTATTCTATAGCAAAAATTATTCAGACAATTTGGTAAATCATTAATAAATATCAAGAATAATATAGGACCGAGAACTGATCCTTGCGGAACACCTACTTCAATACGCTTTTTTTCGGAAGAAGAATCATTTAGTTGGACATACTGATAACGATTACTTAAAAAAACTTCTTAAAAAATTTAATGATTTACCCCTCAGACCATACACCTCACCCTTCTTAAGTAGAAGTTCATGATCCACAGTGTCGAAAGCTTTCATCAGATCTAAAAATATAGCACCTATTTTAAAACCTTTATCTAATACCTCATTAATAATAGTTGTCAAATAAATCATCGCCTGTTCCGTTGTCCTTTTTCTACGGAACCCAAATTGTGTGTCTACAAGTAACTTATGATCTTACAAGAAACTCATCATTCTAATGCTAAAACACTTCTCTAAAACACAGGAAATGATGGGTAAAACAGATATCGGTCTATAGTTTCCTGGGTCATTTTGAATACCACCCTTATGAATTGGGGTTATACGGGCAACTTTAAAACAGTCTGGGAATTTTCCTCGAGGAAAACACTCTTTAATTAACCCACATAAAGCTTCAGCTATAACAGGAAAAATACATTTGAGTGTTTTTAGAGTAATATGGTTGCTACCAGACAAATTGCTACCCAACCCATAAATAATTTTTTTAATTTCATCAACTGTCGCAAGTCTAAAGTAAAGAGACGAAGCAATCGGGTCCCTTAGTAGTGACTTAAATGTCGGATCGTCAGTATCAAGTACAACTAACATAGCTATATTCAGACCAATATTCAAAAAATAACTCTAAAATTCATTGCACATATCCTTTTCAGAATTCAAAGTCTTTCCCACTATACTAACTATTTAATCAGCTACACTATTTATTTTTAATCCAATCAGTTCTTTTATTAGTCCCCAGGTTTTCTTAGGGCATCCTTCGACCTCCTTAAACTTTTTCTCAAAATATTTCTTTTTTTCATTTCTTAAAATTGTATTCAACCTATTTCGATAAATTGTATATAATTGCTTATTTTCTTGTGTCGGGTTAATTATTTGAGCTCTAAACAATTTATCTCTTACATTCATTTGCTTCAAAATCACAGGACTAATCCAAAGTTTTTTACTAGAGGGCTTTCTATTAAACGGTTTCAATATGACTGCTTGACTTATCAAAATCTGCAACTTTTCATAAAATAAAACAAACTTAGAATTTGCGTCCTGAACTTCGCCTAGAACATCGTACCAATTCACCTTTTCTATATCATTTTTAAGTTTTACCATCGCATTTTTACTGATCACTGGAATCCTTGATTGTTTTGCCTTTAAACACCTTCGTGACAGTTCTAAAGCTAGCTGAAACTCCAAAGTGGTCAGATACATCGTTGATAAGAACTCTGGGATGACTCAAGAGTATATTAGAAAGGATGTTATCCAGAAGCTTAGCTGATGGTCCCGTAATTCTTTTAGGGATATTTATACAAGCATGAAGCCCATTAGATAAACTTCTATTAATATACTCAGTGCTAGCAGATGACTGATCTATAAGGTCAATATTAAAATCCCCCATAATAAAACATGGCATAGAGTTAATCGGAAGTTTCATTAATTGTTCTTCAAATAGGTCCATAAAGTCTTGGAGTAGGCTCTGTGGAGGTCTATATGCTACTGCAATGCAAGAATTCAAATTCTCTCTAATTATATGTAAAACAAAACACTCGCAAACTTTCTCTCTATATATTATATGATTTTCTCTTATTGAAACCTTATAATCAGCCTGAACTCAAGCTGCTAGGCCTCCATGTTGGTAATACTCGCGATTCCTTACATATAAATTATAACCAGGGATATGCAGTAATTGCGAGTTATTATCATTTAACCACGTTTCAGTTAAAGCGATGACCTGAAAGACATAAGTACTTATTAATTCCGATAAAAAATTATGCGCAGAATTCAATCCCTGACAATTCAAATGAAAAATATTAAGGCTAAAATGGCCCCTATCACCATACAAGGGTCTTTAATCTTTAAAATTATACCTCGATGGTTCATTTGTGAAAATCTCAGTAGCATTAATATCTAAATTTATATTTATTATTTCATTAAACTGGCTGGAAAAATCAACCCTTCGACTTTCAAGTTGCATGACATTGTTGTTCCCCGGAGGTAAAACGATATCTCTAACCATCATCAATAAAATTTAATGTATGTGACGGTAGAGGGTGGCGGTGGCAAAAAAAAATCTTTATCTACTAAACATATATCTAGACCTAGATAAATACAAAAAAAAATAACAAAATATATTCCGTCAAAGCGGACATAAGAAACAAAAATTAAACAAAACAAATAAACAAACTGGTCGATATGTATACGCATATCAACTCCCAAAATAAAAATTCAGTGGGCTTAATATGGCTCACAACTTCATTTATAAGCAAACCAAAATTTAATAACCTTCATAATTAATAACTTTTCATATATTCTCTAAAAAAAAGTAATTTCCAAACACTATAAATAACCAGCTCAAAACCACTATTTACATTTTTAACGCTTTGAACCATTCAACCTTTTCAACGTTACCTGCAGATTTAATAGAAAGAACCGGCGGTAGCACGGGTGGTATCCAGCACTCAACACCTCTCTCCATCAAATATTTTCTTTTCATCACCAATCCCTTGCTAATTTGGCGCACCTCTCTACTAACATCATCACTAATAAAACTGGTTTTCCAAACTGCAAGTCCTTTCCTCTTAATTTCTTTGCATTTTTCATTATGCCGTATCGGTCCTTATAATCAGTAACTTTGATTTTGATAAAGTCACTCGCTTCATCTACCACTGAAAATCGAGGAATATCCTTCACTTCCATTTATAATCCCTCATTCAGCACTCTTTTAAGGGTATTTTTTGCATCTGACAATGAATCAGTCCTCACATTCCAAAACAATATGTTGTTTTTTCTTTCCGTATGCTGCAACACAAGAGACTGATTTTTTAATGATGTAACTTGTGTAAATAAATCATTCACGAGTTTATCCTGATTTTCCATCCTAGACTTCAAACTATCTACCCGATTATTTGTTTCTCTTGCATCACCTTCCACACGCGTGCATCTTTTTCCCAATTCACGAACAGTTTTTTGTATATTTTGCACATCAGTCTTCACACTATGAAGGCTCTCTAATTTCTTTTACGTCTGATTGTAAAGTTTCCAACAGCTCCAAAATTCTTACGATATTTTCTGCATTTGTTTTCTCACATTCACGTCGTAAGCATTCGCCACTCAAATCCAGAATAGAATCTTCTGGCGAAGGCTTTTTCTTCCCTGTTAGAGTTTTTGGGGTTGACGTTAGGCTTTCATTTGATTTATAACCATTCTCATTCCCGCCATAAGTTTTTAATGTATGATCATTTCTCTTTCTCCCCATTTTAATGGACGATTACGGCAAAATAAATTTCCAATAAAAGGCAATCTTCAATCAATATATGCCACACGGTTCAAAAGTTCTTTATATTTTCATATTTACTGTGACATTTGGTTATTATTTATTCGTTCATTTCACTGGCCCCTACTAACCCACTTCATTAACTATATTAACGGAATGATTGCATAACCACAATCTTCAAAATAAAGGTAAAGTTTTTTCAAGAATGACTTAGTCATGACTAAAGTATTAGTTAAAAATGACTCGTGATAATGGTAGCTAAGACTCTGAAAATGAAATTTTGATAACGAATTGTAGGTAAAAAAAAAGCTTCTTTTGGTGTCAATTCCTAATATATAAAAGTTAACTATGTTCAAAGTGGCCCATAAAAAGTTTTAATCCTAGAAAAATTTCTTCTTTTCAAAGGGGAAATAGTCCCAAAAAGAATGATGAAACCCTCACCATCAAGTTCAGCATACCACTGAACCCAATTGCAAAGGTTACAATCTCCTATCCATTATAAAGAAATTTTTTTTTATTTTTTGGAAAGATGATCATATGATAGTCATCATATACACGTGTGAAATTATTCATTCGTTGTTTATTTATTGATATTATATTTTTTATTAACACGTTCATTTTATACTCTTTCTGATTCTTGCTGTCGCTTTTCTTCTAACCACATATTTCTTTGTTCTTTACTTGCATTTTGAAATGTTCTGATACTCGCTTTTTCATATCTTTTAACCGCTCAATTGTTTGTTCTTCACTCTTTTTTTTTACACGTTGTGATTCTCGCTGTCCTTTGTCTTCTAAACACACAATTTAATTATCTTCAGTTTTATTTTAGGCATGTTCTGATTTAACCACATATACAATTTTTCTTCAATTTCGTTTAGAATTTTTTCTGATCGTCGTTGTCGCGTGTCTTATAGCCGTATATTTCTCTGTTCTGCACTTTCACGGCAGGCTTATATCTATTTTATTCTCTACTTACGCATTAGTAAAATCATTACTTTATTCTTTAATCTTAAGTCATTAGGTATAACTTTTGTTTTTTATTCGTTGTGATTGATGTTGTTGCATATCTTCTAAACGCGTAATTCTTTGTTCTTTACTTTCGTTTTTTATTCGTCTTAATTCTTACTGTCATTTATCTTTTAACCGCATATTTCTTTGTTCTTTACTTTCGTTTTTGATTAGTTGTAATTGGCGCTGTCAAGTATTATAACCGCAGTTTAGGTTATTCTTAATTTTCGTTTACCATTATTTAAGTCATATTTTCTAATACCCTTTGTCTTTGATGCTTGGATTGTTCTTGTCACGTGTGGTCTAGTTTGTTCATTTTCACTCAGTGTAAATTTACTTTTTTCAGGTTGTCCTCTTGATCTTGTCTCATTTGATGGTCCAGTTTGTTAATTTTGATATTTTTTTAATTTACGTTTTGGTCCTCTAGGTATTATGAAACTGCTCAAAACGCTTTTGTAAATTGACGCATTATACTTGGTATTTTATACTTAGAATTTCAGTTCTTATGTAAGAAAAACAAAAAAAACTTTATAAATAATCTTATTATTAAAAAAAAAACTATTTAAGAGAAAGCAAAAATTAATTAGATTTTTTTTCCAAAAGTGGGGTTTTCAAAAAAAATAAATTAACATATTGAAAATAGCGCCGATGAAAATAAAGTCATATGATAATTCAAGCTGAAAACGAGCAGAATTTTCTGTTAATAAGTAAATAGAACCCAAAAAGCACGGTGGCTAAAATTAATAGTCATATCAAACAGAAAGATAGACTACTACAAATGGGTAAATGAATCCTAGAATGATTAGTTATTAAAGCGAACAATCAAGTAAAACTTAAAACACACAAAAATCACCCCAAAGAAGAGTATGCTAAAACCCCTTGGCCTTCCAAGGACCCTGCCTTCATTTGTGCTTTATGGAAAACTACATGTATTTTAAAGCTTATTTCTTTTACAATTATAACATCAATAAATCAAGGATCACTGAGACTTTCAGGCAATAGAATCATTATATATTGAACAATCGGTCTACTTTCATTAGTTCTTTTCAACAATCATAGGCATCGCAATAGTGCTGCCTAAGTAAAGAACGATGTTGGCACAATGTATTATTTTTAGTTTCTTTCCTTCTTTCTTTCTTTTAGACCAGGGCACTTTGTATCGAAGGGGGTCGTAGAAACTTTGAAAAGGGCTCATTCGATTGGAAATTGGAAGGGCTTGTTCCCTTTTTAATAGGCAATAACGATTGAAAGGCAACTAACACCCCTTCAACGCCCACCATTTTCCCAAACACATCTAATCAAAATTTTGAGATAGCCATTTTGTTCAACGTAGGTGAAAGATCTTGAAAATATGTATTCGAGGAGAATACTCCCCCCACAGCCCTCAGGACAAGGGTTACAAGTTATGCCTTGGGGGCATATAAGTTTTTTATAGAAAGCGTTATCGTAGAAACTTCAAAAAGGGCTTATTCAATTGGAAATTCAAAGGGCTAATGCCTTTTTTAAAAGTCGAAAGTGATTAGAGGACAACTAACCCCCCTCTCACACCCACCATTTCCCCAAAAAACATCAATCAAAATTTTAAGATAGACATTTTGTTCAACGTAGTTAAAAGTTTTGGAAATTAGGTCTTTGAGGATGACCGCCCCCCAGACCTCAGGGCAAGGGTTGTAAGTTGTGCCCTGGGGGCATATAACGTTTTTATAGATAGCGTTGTCGTAGAAAGTTGAAAAAGGGCTCATTCAATTGGAAATTGAAAGGGTTGGTCCCCTTTTTCATAGTAGAAAGTGATTAGAGGACAACTAATTCTCCTCTTACGCCTACCATTTCCCCAAGAATATCTAATTAACATTTTGACACTGCTATTTTTCTAAACGTTTTAATTAGGCCATTGAGAATGAAAACCCCTCAACAGCCCTCAGGGTAAGGCCTGTAAGCTATGCCTTGGTGGTATATAATGTTTTTATAGAAAGCGTTGTTGTAGAAACTTCAAAAAGGGTTCGTTTGATTGGAAATTAATAGTCGAAAGTGATTGAAGGGCAACTAACCCCCTCTCACTCCCACCATTTCCCCGACCACATTCAATCAAAACTTTGAGATAGCCATTTTGTTCAACGTAGTTGAAAGGTCGTGAAATTATGTCCTTGAGGATGACAAACCCTCCACATTCCCCTGGGCAAAGGTTTTTACTTATGGCCTGTTGGCATATAAGGTTTTTAAAGAAAGTGTTGTCATATAAACTTTAAAAAAGGCTCATTTAATTGGGAATTGAGAGGGTTAGTGCCCTTATTAATTGTCGAAAGCGATCGCAGGGCAAATGCCCCCCCCCCCGGCCCATCATTTCCCCAAACACTTCCGATCAACATTTTGGTATAGCCAATTTGTTGAACATAGTTGAAATGTCTGGAAATTCTTTCTTTGAGTATGACAACCCCCCACAGCCCTCAGGGCTAAGGTTGTAAGCTTTTCCCTGGGGTACAAATAATGTTATTATAGTAAGCGTTTTGTAAAAACTTCAAAGAGGTCTATTGCCCTTTTTAACAGTCGAAAGTAATCGGAGGGAGAACCCCCCTCCACGCCCATAATTTCCTCAAACATTTCCAATCAACATTGTAATGTAGCTATTTTGTTCAACGTAGTTGAAAGGTTTTGAAATTATGTTATTTAGGATGACAACCCTCTTCCAAAGCCCTCAGGAGAAGGATCGTAATTTATTCGTGCTTTTCTTGTATATTTTAGTTATGTAGTAAAGATCTCCATTTATTATTCCCTTTGGCATATAAGGTTTTTTATAGAAAGTTGGCATAAGAAACTAAGAGAGGAAGGGAAATAATAAGTTAAATATAAAAACAAAAAGGTGGAAAATCATCATTTTGTTAGCCAGTTGAAAAATATGAAGAAGAAGAACAAGCAAATATTTTGACAACGACCTCCGCCAAGTCGTCTTCAGTGCAAAAAAAAAAAAAAATCTAACCTTTCAAAGTGTGCTTTACAAAAATAGAGCAGATACTGAATCTGTTCTCTCTTTTTCAAGTTTACTTTAAAAGCTTAGATTTTGTTGTTTTATATCTTTTTTTTTCTTTTGCACTGAGGACGACTTGGTGGAGGGCCTTGTACTCAAAACGAGCAGAAATTAATATGAGTAGGGTTCTAAACCCCTATGCTTTCTAAAAGCCCGGACATAATTTGTACTTTACTGAAAAAGTTCTTTTAAATGTTTTCATTTTTGTAACTTTAAGCAATCAAAAATTAATTAAAATCTAAGGAATAAAAATCTGCATATGTATATTAAACTGACAATACACATTTTTTCAGTAAATTCATTTGAAGTCTTTTCAGTAAAGTACAAACTATATTCTGGCTTTTTGAAAGCAAAGGGGCTTAGAACCCTATTCATATTAATTTCTGTTCGTTTTGAATTTGACTCTGTTATTTATTTTAATTTCTGTTTGTTTTGGGTTCAAACAGGAATTAAAATAAACCAGGAAAAAAAAATTTAAAATAAGAAATCATAAAACACTGCTCGAAATTCAAAGCGTTTTCAGTAAAAGAACACATGACGTACTCGCCTTTATAATTTTTAGGGGACGTTATCTTACCTCCTCTTCGTGATATTTCAATATTTTTGTAAGTCTGAGTTGATAACTCGTTTTAAATTCTGTTCTTTGGGGGGGGGGTTATTTTATCATCTATACGCTATCATTATGCATAATGCGTTTATTCGTTCTATTTCTGTGTGTTTCGGGGTATCATTTACTGATTGATCGAGGTCTCTGTTCTTTTTAAGGTTTGAATTAGCATGTGACTTTTGGCTGCTCATCTTGGGTTTTAATATGGATCCTCACCTTACTTCATGAAGCTTATTTTTTCCGAAAAGGATTTTTCTTAAATTAATAATACCAGAAACTAGAAGAATCAGGTCCAACAGCCAAAATCTTTCGAAACATAAAATACTGTAAAGGTTTTTTTTTCTTTTTTGTTTTTTTTTGTTTCTTTTTTTTAAGCATAATAGTAAATTCTACCAAGTTCGATCTTCATTTTTTAACATCATAGACAAAAACTGCCAGCTTTTTATTATTTTATCCGAATCTAGAAAAAGCATGAAATTAAGATATTAAAGTAATACTAAAAAGCAGGAGTCGGGTCTAGTGGATATAATTTTTTTAAACATGAAAAGTTTGTTATTTTTTTTTGTTTGATTTTAATCTTTTTCTTTTTTAGAGCATATTAAAAGTTATTGCCAAGTTTTAGGTCTCCTTTATATCATCGAATACGAACGGCAACCATTCTTTTAATTTTATCAGAATGTGCAGAACACCTGAAACAAGAAAAAAAACAATGTCAGAATCCGATTGAAACAGATCCCCCAGATAAAAATTTTCAAAATACAAAATAGATTTTAAAGTTTTTATGTCTGATTTTGTTTTTGCTTTGACGATATAGGAAATGACTGCAAAATTATATTTTCTTTTTCTACACAACAGAAAAAAATTAATAGCTTTTCTCTTTATTTTATTAGCATTTGTTGTGTTTAGAGTTTCTTTCTGAAAAAAAAAATATTTGCAAAAAAGCAGAGAAATTTTTTAATCCTAGAAACAGTCTGCATTTCCAAATCTTTTATTCCAGACAATAATTTAAAACAAGATAAAATCTTATGTCTCCCTGAGGGATATACGTAGTAAGTTTGAAGAGATGCTAGGAATTTTGTTATACAAAAGTTTATTATTTTACTTTTTTAAATATACACAAATTATTAATTTAGCCACTCAACAATAAACTTAAAAAATAAAAGCAGATATATCAAATAATACAAAGCTCCATGGCTGGGAACGGAAGGAGAAAGAAAGTGGAAACTAAAAAATGAAAATGACGAAACGCCATCCGCCATCAATTGTATGCCATAAACCAAGCCAGTGTAATTTGCCAAGCATACAATATAATACGAACAAAAACTTTCAACTTGGCCCAGGGGTATCCACCACGTGGGAGCACAAAGAGAATCCAGAAATTTGAAAGAAATTCTGAAGACACGAAACAAATAACACTTTAACATCGCCGTTTTCTTTATGAATAAATAAGAAAAAAGTTTTCTTCAACTGAAAGTAAGGAGCAACATCAAAACTTAAAACGAACAAAAAATATTAATTTATTTGAGGGGGGCTACACCCTTCTCAATACCTCGCTCTCTGCGTTCAAGTTTTTCTGAACTTTTAAAAAATGCTTATGATTCTAATGAAACGGCCGTTGTGTTTCAGGAGTCGTTCTTAAAGAATCGGGACAAAAAGTCAAACCTTAGCGTAAAGAGCGAGGTATTGAGAAAGGGACAGCCCCCCTCATATAATTAATAATTTCTGTTGGTTTTAAGTTTTGATGTTGCTCCTAAATTCGACTCTCCCTCCATGGGAGATTTCCTCTCCCCACGGATAATCCCTCCATGGAAAGTTATTCCACATAAATAACTGCCCCCGCCTGGAAAACTCCTCCCAGACAATTTCATTCTTGCTGAAAATTCCCCCCGAAAACGGTTCCAGATGAAAAATTTTTCTTAGCGCACTTTCATTTGAAAAGGACTTACATTTGAAAAGGACTTTCATTTTAAAAGGACATTCATTTGAAAAGACTGCTTTTAAAATTAATTTGAAAATCACCTCCTCCGTGGAAAAGTTTTCCCGCAAATACCACGCTCCCTAGTAGAAAGTGGCTCCCGCAGAAAATTCCCTCTGGAGAATTTATCCTGTGGAAAACTCCCCCATGGCAAATTTCTCCCATGAGAAATCCCCCCTTCAACAAAAAGACACTCTAGACAACTCCATCCTGGTAAAAATTTCCCCTCTACAATTCTCCTTAACATTCCCACGTGTAAAATTGAGGCGGCAAAGAGAAAGCAAGACTAATCAAAAGAAGTTTGTATAGGGATTCTTGCAAATTCCCCCATTGTAATATTTCTCCTTTAAAGTCACCCAGCCCTTCCCCCCTACCCAGAAACTTTCTTCCCCGTTGGAATTTCTCTCTGTGGAAAATCCCGCCGCAGAAAATTCACCCCCTCCCCCTCCACAAAAATAAATGTAGGCATACTTCGCAATTACGAATACTATACATAAACAATGGGCAAATTTTGTAACTTAATGACCTTCCCCCAGGGGCTGTGGGGGGTCATAAAATCTCCAAAGGCATAATTAATTCAACCTTTCAGCTACGCTGAACAAAATGGCAATCTCAAAATTTTGATCAGACGAATTTGAGGAAAAAAGGAGGGTGATATGGGGTCTAGTTGCCCTCCAATTTTTGGTCAGCTAAAAAGGGCACTAGAACTTTTAATTTGCTTTGGAATGAGCCCTTTAGGGCTATAGATTTGATGCGAGCACCCCTGGAAACACGCATCTGTGATCTTTCTTCTGGCAAAAAATACAAAATTCGACATTTTTGCAGATCGGCGCTTGAAACTTCTATAATAAGTGGTCAGATACGTTGAACCTGATGATGTGATTTTCATTAAGACTCCTTGATTTTTGAAGGGTGTTTACCCCCCCCCCTTTTTTTGAAAATCAGGCAAATTTTCTCCAGCCTGTAGGTTTTGATTGGTAACACTAACTTAGTGAATTTTATATATTTGGAATCAGCATAACAAGCCAATTCCTTTGATATATCTATCGATATCAAAAATAAGTTTTTAGAGTTTCAGTTACTATCTAACCGTGTCGCTCCTTACTTACAGTTCGTTACCACGAACTTTTTGATTGTAAATCTCGCGACTGTACAACTGTTCGACTGTAAATGTTATTAATTATAAGGAGGGGGGCTGCCCCCTACCCAATACTTCACTCTTTACACTAAAGTTTTTCTGAACTTTTAAAAAGCTTGTTATTCTAATTTGCTGGCCCTTGTGTTTCAAGAGTCGTTCTTAAAGAATCGGGATAAAAAGACAAACTTTAGCTAAACAGCAAGGTACTGAGAGGGAGCAACCCCCCTCATATAATTGATATTTATGTTCGTTTTCAGTTTTATTGTTGCTCATTATTTTAAGTTGAAACAAAAAAGTTTTTTTTTCATTTGCGATCGTATTTAAATAATGCCGGGAATTCCAGCTCCCCCTCCGTGGAAAATTCCCTTTCCCTACAGACAATCCCTCCATGTAAAGTTATTCCCACGTAAAATACCTGCCCCGGCGGAAAAAAACCCTCCAGACAATTCCATTCTAGCTGAATTTCCCCTGAAAAATTTCTTGCGGACGGTTCCAGATGAAGTATTTTTTTAGCACATTTTCATTTGGAAAGGACTTTCATGAGAAGATTGTTTTTAAAATTATTCCGAAAATGCCTTTCCTTTGTAGAAAAGTTTTCACACAAATACCCCGCACCCTACACTGTAAAAAAATTGATTTCCAACAAAACATTTTGTGCGAATTCAAACAAGTAAAAAAATCCAATTTTTCTGTTGAAATTGTGACTTGTTAATTGAATTCCAACAAAATATGGAAATTATTAAGATTAATGCAATTTTCAGTAGAAAAAATGTAATTTAAGACGCAAACAGGTTATTTTAATCGAAATGGTTTCATGGTGTGTTTGAAAATTCAGTTCGGATATGGGAATCCAACATTTTTGTTTCTCAACTGATTGGATATTCAACAATGATAATGCAATTCCAAAATGGTCTCCAATATTCAGTCTAAGCTGTTGAAATTCTAATTTCGCTCTTGATAAACATTACAAACAATTTTATTGAATCTCAAACAATTTTTTTCACAGTGTAGTAGAAAGTTGCTTCAGCAGAAAATTTCCTCTGGAAAATTTATCCTGTGGAAACCCCGTCTCATATATGTAATAATTTCCGATCGCTATAATTTGCAATGTTGCTCCTTACTTTCAGTTGATTTTTTTAAATTAATTCCTGGTGTAAATACATGTCCGCTTGCCGAATAATATTCATTAATTCGGAGAAGTCCATTTCAGGTGTTATTGCTTTGTACACGATTATCGGCTTTCCATGCTTTATTCGCCTTTCTTTGCCATCTTTCTGAAAATAAGCAACATTAAAGCCTCGTTTTCGGGCTAAAAGAACAAAGTAACAAAGATAAAGTAATGTAAAAGCTAAAGTAACAAAGTGCCTTAGTACATTTCAGTAATTTCTTTTTACTTTGAAAGCTATTTTGAAGTTTTTGCCGCAATATCAGCAATAAGCGTTTTCAGTTAAGAGTTCCAATACCGTGCTTCAGCTCAAGAACCTGCTTTGTAAATCTTGATTCAATACACGGATATAAGCCCTGCTGGAGCCTGAAAACCAATTTGGGTTCCCAGAATTTCGCAATGAAATTCCGTTTCGTGTTTTGCCCGAAAAATTCCCCGAATTTTGAAAGCTTGTCCCCAAATTTTAAGAGTCGAGACTGGAAGCCTGGCTCCAGGTACCCATTTGGAGCATTCAGGTGGTTCTAAAGATTATGCTTAACCCTAAATATCAAACTTTAAAAAGAGTTTGTAGCAACACTGATGCCCCTAGTGTTGCTACAAAGAGTTTGCCCTAAAAGTGATGCCCCTAAAAAGAGTTTGTAGCAACACATCTAGCCACACTGATGCCTCTGGTGCAGCAAAAATCGCTGCACTTTAAAAATGATCTGGATATTCATGCCAAAAATAATGTGTGGTTTAACCATATTATACTCATCCTCCCCTGAAATCAAACACTCCTTTTCCTCTAAAACAAAATCTTCAAACCCCTTCAATGTTTTGGTTGTCTCAACGTCAACCAATGTGATAAGTCTGTCCAAGCTTTAAAAGTCATTGAAAATAACAAGAGTACTTAATCATATTATTTTATGAGAGAGTTTATACGTGTTGAGTGTTGAAATTACATGAAGGATATATTGGATATCCTGTAAAGCAGCATACTACTTTACCCTTTGGATTATGACCAACCGTTATCCTAGATTTATGAGTTGAGCAATATGCGCTTAAGAAAGAAAAGCTTTCCCGTCTGGACATTTTTAAGTGATGGGATGGCTGAGAAACTAGGTAGAAAGAAAAAAAATTTGCAAGCGTTCAAAAAAGATAGATTGGATAGTACTTACTTGCAAACAGAAAACAAATAAAATGCCCTGATCCTCAAAAAGGTTCCATAGCCAAGTTTGCAGACTGGGGAGAGTAATATGGAGGGGGTAATGGCCCTCTGATGTTATTGTCTCTCCTCCTGTATTTTTAAAAATACCGCTTTTTTGGTATTCCTTTTGAAGAAAATCAAAAAAAAAATCAAAATTACATTTTTCTAGATTTTAGGAAAATACTTTTTTGTAACTTCATGTAATAAAGTTTAAAAAAATCCTCCCCCCCCCTCCCCCCACATTCTCCTGAATTACCTTTTTCATGGCCTTTAAAGGAGGAAGTAGACTCATACTATTTAAAAACTAAGTCATAAAAAAATAGAGAGAAAGAAGGAGAAAATAGGAAGTATTTCAGTAATTGATCATAACCTGTTTTAATCACTCAGTAGAAAAAAAAGGCCGCCGCTGATGGAAGCCAAACAAATTAAAACTTAGACTGCTTTAGCACCCAAAATACACTTTCGTTTGGACAATTTAAAATGACGTTGGATGAAAAACTAGGAAAAAGAAACGGAAAACTTGCTAGCTTTATAGAAAATAGATTGATAAGGAGAATAAGACATATTTACAACCAGGAAACAAAAGCGATCCTCTATTTCTCACAAGTTGCCTTGGCCCTAGACCGGCGTTAAAAATTCCTTTAAACGATCTTCAACAAAAACTTGATTGGCTATACTACGTGTGTGTCTAATGGAAGTAAAACATAAAACTCAAGGGGTGTGAACCATTAATTCTGAATAAACTAGAGAGCTAAAAACCTAGATCAGCCAAACTATGTTTGGCTCCAATGGAAGCCAAACATAAAATTCATGGGGTGTGAACCATCATTTCCCATTAAACTGAGAGCCAAAATACATGAGAGCCAAACTATGATTGGTGCTAATCGGAGCCAAATATAAAAATCATAGGGTTGTGAACCATCATTTCCCCAATAAACTAGAGAGCCAAAACACTAGATCGGCCAAACTATGTTTGGCTCTAATGCAAGCCATACATTATATTCAAGGGGTGTGGACCATGATTTTCCATTAAACTGAGAGCCAAAATACAAGAGAGCCAAACAATGATTGGTGCTAATGGAAGCCAAACATTAAATTCAAGGGGTGTACCACGATTTCTCATTAGACTGAGAGCCAAAATACAAGAGGGCCAAACAGTGATTGATGTTAATGAAAGCCAAACTATGATTGACGCTAATGGAAGCCAAACATAAAATTCACGGGGTGTGGGCCATCATTTCCCTATAAATGGGTGAACTGTTTGCTAAAATTGTCTTTTTAAGCTTCTTGGACTTGGATTCTTTCTTTCACAAAGCTATAGAGACATGCAGGTGTAATGTAGACTCTCGAAAAAATTGTCAATATCTGAGATGTATTAAAAACTAATAATGGGGGACATAGAATACATCCCTCCCCTATGCGAAAAATCAAGATTTTCCCGATTGGATTGATGATTATTAATAATTTCTGTTGCAGTTTTGCTGAACTTCCATAGCTACAAAACATATCCTCCAATAAAACTCTTATGCAGACGGATTATAGAATACGAATTATAGAAAATTCGACTTTCTAAAGGTTCAATTTATTTTCAGCGATTAGGCTGTATTCATGGAGAAGACTTGCCTTATGTTTTTGGAGCCCCATATGTGAATGGACTTGGATATTTTACTAGGAATTATACAAGAAGCGAGCTGGCTTTGTCTGAAACCTTTATATTCTATTGGTCAAATTTTGCAAGGTTTGGGTAAGTTACCATTTATCTTACCCACTACATAAACAGAAGAAGCGGAATAAAATAAAATTGAAAAAAAAATAAAAATAAAATTGAAAAAAATAAAAACTAAACTAATGAATAGACATTCTTTTTAAATTTTAACTTTGAACTCAGTTTAATAAAAATTGGAATCCAAGTTTACATACTGTTCAAAATATGTTTTTAAATGTCATAGAATTTATCCCACCTTCTACACAATTCCCGGAGTAAGAATATTTCATTCCGGATTTTGTTTCCAGTTAATGATAGTGCAGAAGGGATATGGGAAACATTTTGCTTGGATCTTAAAATAAATATCGATATCTTATAAAAAGAAGAAGAAGGATGTATAAAAAGAAGGATGATAGGGAAAGAGGGGGTATTCTTTTGATATATTTCCAAATAACCCCCTTGACATATTGAATAATGTTGGCCAAAGAACATATATTTTTTGTGTTTTGTCTTCCGTCCTTCAATAACCTCCTTCCTTTTCTAAGCGTCGGGCCTGTGCACAACGGTATATTTGGGTGTTCTAAAAATTTCAAATTTAATGCCAGCTTCTATTGAATTTACTTTCTTGTAATTCTTGTGAACAACATTAAGTTGTCTTGTTAAGTCTTATTTTCGAACTTTACTTTCATTTGGACAACATTCTTGTTTATTTAATTAAGCATTAATTTACGGGCCTGAAAAAATTTTGCGCGCCCTAAAAGTCATAGAACCTTAATGAAAATCACACCATCAAATTCAGCGTATCAGAGAACCCTTTGGTAGAGGTTTCAAGCTCCTATCTACAAAAATGTGGAATTTTGCATTTTTTGCCAGAAGAAAGATCACGGATGCGTGTTTATTTGTTTTTTTGTTTTTTTTTCCCAGGGGTGATCGTAACGACCCAGTGGTCCTAGAATATCGTGGGAGGGCTAATCGGAACGGAAATTTAAAGTTCTAGTGCCCTTACTAAGTGACCAAAAAATGGAGGGCAACTAGACCCCCTCCAACGCTCATTTTTTTCCCAAAGTCACCGGATCAAAATTTTGAGATTGCCATTTTGTTCAGCATGGTGGAAAATGTGATAACTATGTCTTTTAGGATGAGTTAGTCCCCCAAAGTCCCCGGGGGGAGGGCTGAAATTTATGAACTTTACCCAATGTTAACATATAGTATTGGTTATTGGGAAATATACAGAAGTTTTAAGGGGGGATTTTTTCTAGTAGTAGGGGGGGGGGGTCGGGGGTTATGTGGGAGGATCTTTCCATGAACGAAATTTTCATGGGGGAAGGGATATTGCTATGAAGGGGGCGCCGGATTTCCCAGTATTATTTAAAAACAAGATCAGAAATTAAAAAAAAAACAAAAAAAAACAAGTTTTTCAACTGAAAGTAAGCAGCAACATCAAAACTTAAAACGAACAGAAAATATTACGTATATGATTGGGTTCACCCCTTAGTCAATACCTCGCAAGTTAAGCCAAAGATTGTTTAGTACTTTCATAAGAGCTATTTATTCAAAAATAACGCCTTTGTGATTAAGGGGTCATTTTTAAAGAATTGGAACAAAATTCGAACTTTAGCTTAAAGAGCGAGGTATTGACTAGGGGGCGAGCCCCCTAATATACGTATTAAAAATATATGAATATAGAAGTTCGTTAGGTAATTTAATTCGTAAGTTACGTATATTTATTACTAATAAAAACATTCGTAAATACAATTAAACAACTTTCGAGAAAGCCATTTAACCAACTAAAAGTAAAGTTAATATGCCATTTTTTTTTATTTATTCATGTACGGTGACCCAAAATAAAAATCTGTATTAATTCAAAAACGTTCATTAATTAAATAAAAAAAACAACTTTTTCTAACTGAAAGTAAGGAACGACGTTAAAACTTAAAACGAACAGAAATTATTCTGTATGTGAAAGGGGCTGCCCCCTCCTCAACGCCTCGCTCTTTACGCTAAAGTTTGACTTTCTCACAACTCTATTTTTTTTTAACAATGAAATATTTAGCATAAAGAGCGTGGCGTTGCGGAGGGTACAGCCCCTTTCATATACGGAATAATTTCTGTTCGTTTTAAGTTTTAACGTCGTTCCTTACTTTCAGTTAAAAAAACTTGTTTTTTTTTTATTTAATCTCTTTAAGGAGTGTTAGATTGGTTAGAATGGTAAAACTCTGGGAGAAGATAATTAGGCTACCTAGAGTTCGGCTTCTTAAGTCAGCTTATTTGGAGAGCTTGAAGGACGGTAGACGTGATTCATGGCCAAATCAGGTCATGAAAATACAGGACCTTTGTGGACTTTCGGAGATGTGGAATGAAGGAAAAGGCCCTATGGGTGAAACCGTTTCAGTATGGAAGGAAGTCCAGCGAACTCTAAATGACTAAATGAGTTGCTTGTGCCCTTTTTACTAGTCGAAAGTGATTGGAGGGCAACTAACCGCCCTCTCACGTCCGCCCATTCCCCAAACACATACAATTAAAACTTTGAGATAGCTATTTTGTTCAACGCAGTTGAAAGTTCTGGAAATTAGGCTTTGATGATTACAACACCCCCCCCCCACAGCCCTTAGGGCAATGGTTGTAATTTATGCCCTGTGGGCATATCAGTTTTTTTTATAGAAAGCGTTGTCGTAGAAACTTCTATAAGGACTCATGTGATTGGAAATTGAATTGACTAGTGCCCTTTTTAATAGTCGAAAGTGATTGGATAGCAACTAACCCTCCTCTCAGTCCCTCCTTTTCCCCAAACACATCCAATCAAAATTTTGAGATATCCATTTTATTCAAAGTAGTTTAAAGGTCCGGAAGTTACATCTAAGAGGATGACACTCCCCCCACAGCGCTTGGGGTAAGGGTTGTGTTATGCCTTGGGGCATATAAGGTTTTTACTGAAAGTTTCGTCATAGAAACTTGAAAAGGGGCTCATTCGATTGGAAGTTCAAAGGGCTTTTTTATAGTCGAAAGCTACCCTTTTTAATAGTCGAAAGTGATTTGAGGAAAACTAACCCCTCTCTAAAGCCCACCTTTTCCCCAGACACATCAAATCAAAATTTTTAGATAGCCATTTTGTTCAACGTAGTTAAAAGTTTTAGAATTTAGGTCTTTGAGGATGATAACCCCCTCAGAGCCCTCAAGGCAAGGTTTGTAAGTTATGCCCCGTGGGCATATAAGTAAATAATTTCTTAGGCCACACTGCTTTGCCATTTATGAAAAATTAAACAAGAAAACGAGTTTTAATTTTTATAAAGCAGTGAATACAATAAAATAAATACTTAATTAAACAAACATACTCCGAATATTTCGGCCCCACGTCCGGGAGCCTTTCTCAACGGAAAAAAGAGAAAATGAAACAAAAAATGTTCTTTTAAAAAAAAACTTAACTTAAATCAAAATAAAACATACTAAACACATAAAGAGAAAGAAAAAAACAAAAGCAAAAATATAAATAAATAGGAAACAAAACTCACATATTAAATAAACACTTCCATGTACTGGCGTATAAACAGAATCGAATGTCTATAATGATTTAAACTCGCCTCCTCACAGTATATAAATGGAAATCTATCAAAAAATGAAGAATATGTTTATACTTATATAATGTTTTATATAAGGGGGCATATAAGGTTTTTATAGACAGTGATTTCGAAGAAGCTTCAGAAAGGGCTCATTCGATTGGAAATTAGAAGGGCTTGTAGTAGATATGCTTGTTAATATGCCCTTTTTAATAGTCGAAAGTGATTGGACGAGAACTAACACCCCTCTCACACCCACCATTTCCCCAAACACACCCAATCAATAGCTATTTTGCTCGAAGTAGTTAAAAAGTCTTGAAATTATGTTTTTGAGGATGACACTCCCTCCACAGCCCTCAGGGCAAGGGTTGTAAGTTATGCCCTGGGGGCATATAAGTTATTTTTTAGAAAATGTTGTCGTAGAAATTTCAAAAACGAATCATTGAATGGAAATTGAAACGGCTAGTGCCCTTTTCAACAGTCGAAAGTGATTGGATGGTAAGTAAACCCCCTCTTTCGCCCACCATTTCCCCAAACACATCCAATCAAAATTTTGAAATAGCCATTTTGTTTAACGTAGTTGAAAGTTATGGAAATTAGGTATTTGATGATGACAATCCCCTCACAGCCCTCAGGGCAAGGGCTTTAATTTATGTCCTGGGGGCATATAAGGTGTTTATAGAAAGCGTTGTCGTAGAAACTCAAAAAAGGCTCATTCAATTGGAGATTGAAAGGGCTAGTTCCCTTTTTAATAGTCGAAAGTGATTGGAAGGCTTGACATTTTTATAGTTAAGATCAATGTGGGTACAATGTGTTATTATTTTTCTCTTTTTTTTTGTGTAGACCAGGTAACTTGATATCGATCGAAGGAGTTGTCTTAGGAACTTTAAAAATGGATATACATATATATATATATATATATATATATATATATATATATATATATATATATATATATATATATATATATATATATATATATATATATATATATATATATATATATATATATATATATATATATATATATATATATATATATATATATATATATATATATATATATATATATATATATATATATATATATATATATATATATATATATATATATATATATATATATATATATATATATATATATATATATATATATATATATATATATATATATATATATATATATATATATATATATATATATATATATATATATATATATATATATATATATATATATATATATATATATATATATATATATATATATATATATATATATATATATATTATATATATATATATATATATATATATATATATATATATATATATATATATATATATATATATATATATAATTATTGATTGTTTAGTCGGATAAGTCATATACATATATATATATATATATATATATATATATATATATATATATATATATATATATATATATATATATATATATATATATATATATATATATATATATATATATATATATATATATATAAACAGTAGAAACACATCAAACTGATAGAGCAGAGAGTTCTATTGAGTTACATATTTCGAAGAGATTATGCAAATAGTTTTTAGTTACTTATGTATATATTATGGTGAACAAGCTATTAGGTGAACAAGTTAAACTAACTAATTTCAGTTGACATAGAAACTACATAAATCTATTGTAACCAAGTAATTAAAACTATTTACTTAATCTCTTCAAAATATATAATTCAATGGGATTCTCTGTTATATCAGTTCCATCTCTTTCTTCCTTTTCTTCAGTGAGTGAAAACTTTTCTCGTTATACACCTTTATAATTAAAAAGAAAATTATTGTAGAGGAAATACTAATTTTTCAATTTCTACTCTTTCTCCTGACAGATGTTACCAGCAGGGCTAAATTTCCATTAATCGGCATTGCAACAGACAGATAACAATAGAAATAAAACTCGATATCTAATTTCTTCCCTTTTTTGTAGAAACGATTCACATAATTAAATTTCCCTTCCAAATTCTAAAGAAAGTAGTTTATTTTTCATTTCGCATTCATTTCTTAGCACTTTTGAAAGTGTATCCGCGACATAGGCAGTGCAAAAGTGCTGCCTAAGTAAAGAACGATGTTGGCACAATGTATTATTTTTTTTCGTGGTCTTAGACCAGGACGCTTCGTATCGAAGGAGTTTTCGTAGAAAACTCAAAAAGGGCTCATTAGATTGGAAATTGGAGTGGCTAGTGCCCTTCTTAATAGTAGAAAGTGATTGGAGGGCAACTATCCCCCCTCGTGGCCATCATTCCCCCAAACACATCCAATCAAAATTTTGAGATAGCCATTTTATTTAGCGTAGTTGATTTCCAGATAGAAAATATGTTTTTGAGGAAGACACTCCCCCACAACCCTCAGGGCAAGGGTTTTAAGTCATGCCCTGGGGGCGTATAAGCACGATGTTGGCACAATATATTATTTTTTAATTTTTTTTTCCTTTAGAGCTGGGCACTTCGTATCGAAGAAGCTTTTGCAGAAACTTCGAAAAAGACTCATTCAATTTGAAATTGGAGTGTCTTATGCCCTTTTTAATAGTCGAAAGTGATTGGAAGGCAACTAACACCCCTTCTACGCCCAGCATTTCCCCAAACAAATCCAATCAAAATTTTGAGATAGCCACTTTGTTCAGCGTAGCTGATGTTTTTGAAGAGGACACTCCCCCACAGCCTCCAGGGCAAGGGTTGTAAGTTATGCCATGGGGGCATATAAGGTTTGTATTGAAGGCGTTGTCGGAGAAACTTCAAAAAGCGTGCACTTTATTGGAAATTCAAAGACATAGTTCTACTTTTAAGAGTTAAAACTAATTGGAGGACAAATAAAACCCCTTTTACGCCCACCATTCCCCGCATACCAACCCATACTAATTTTGAGATATCCATGTTATTCAACGTAGTTTTAAGTTCTGGAAATTACATCTTTGCGGATGACACCCCCCCTCCCCACAGCCCTCAGTGCAAGGGTTATAAGTTATGCCATGGGGGCATATAAGGTTTTTATGGAAAGCGTTGTCGTAAAAACTTCAAAAAGGGCTCACTCGATTGGAAATTTAAATTGCTAGTGCCCTTTTTAATAGTCAAAATTGATTGGAAGGCAACTAACAACCCTTCCACGCCCACCATTTCTCCAAACGCATCCAATCAAAATTTTGAGATAGCCATTTTGTTCCAGGTAGTTTAAAGTTCAGGAAATTATATATTTGAGCAGGACACTCCTTCCCCCAGTCTTCAGGGCAAGGGTTATAAGTTATGCCCTGGGTGCACATAAAGTTTTTATTGAAATATTTGTCGTAGAAACTTGGAAAAGGGCTTATTCAATTGGAAATGGAAAGGCCTAGTGCCCTTTTTAATAGTCGAAAGGGATTGGAAGGCTTGAAAATTTTATAGTAAAGATGGATGTGGGTATAATGTATGATTTTTTGTATTTGTTGTGGTTTAGACCAGGGCACTTTGTGTTGAAGGAGTTGTCGTAGGAACTTCGAAAAGGGCTCATTCGATTGAAAATAGAAAGGGCTGATGCCCTTTTTAATAGTCGAAATTGATTGGAGGGGAACTAATCCCGCTGCCACACCCACCGTTCAATTTGCCTTTATGTTTTAAAACTTGTTGCCTTAAGATTAAATCAAAATGCACTGTGTTATGCTAATTCCCAATAAGGCATTTCAGCCGTATCCCAAGAACGACTGAGGGTATTATGTTCAAACTTTCGGGGCTACTTCTGCTGTTAAAATTTAACCAGGTCAAATAAGCGCAAGTGTATCCAAGCTATCAAAGAAAGTAAGCAGATTTTTCTAAGAATAGTATCAAGTTTTCCATTTCAGGTCAACTAAAGGAGGTATGAAACGAAATTGAACACTACTATTTGTGTCCACATTTTTAAAAGGGTGTGTTGTTAAAAATTACTGAAAATTTTTTTCCAGCATACAAATAGCAGGCCAAACTATAAAGTTTAAAAAAACAAAAATTTTTTAAATATTATTTTCTATTTCCCTGAAAAGACTGTATCAATATAAATCGAACAGAAATTAATTAAAAAACTTTTTCCACAAAATAAGTTTTTCAAATAAAAGTAAAGAACTCCATTAACCAAAAAATGAGTAAAAATAAAATCAAATAATCTACCAAGCGTGAAACTACCACAAATCAGCATCGATAAATAAATGAAACCCAAAACTAACAGAAATTACAACAAATAACCGAGTCAAACTCAAAACGAGCAGAAATTAACATAAGTTGGGCTCAAAACCCCTATGCCTTCCCAAGGCCAGAACATAATTTTCACTTTTTTAAGTCGGTTTACTTTTATCCAATATATTAAAGGGTAGGAAAATTTGTTTTCAAGCAAGTGGTTACACAATGGTTACAAAATTGGTTACAATATTTATTCAAAATTTTGAATAAATGGGCAAAATTTATTCTGCAACCAAATGATTCAGTTTTGAAATTACGTTTCAAGGAAGCTGTTTAAATTGGCTTTCAGTACATTGTCACAATAGGCTTTGGAAACACCCCCCCCCCCCACCCTTGAGGTTTGACAAATAAACAATTTTCTGGAATTTTGTTGAAAACTGCTATTTTGGTATTTCCATTATAAAATTGAAAAACAACAAGAAAATCCCCCCATAGAATCCCCTCCATAGAATTTGAGCCCCCCACGCTCGTGAATTCTCTCCACTGTTTAATAGTAAGTTTGTTTTTCAGTAGAGTGAGTTCCTCCCACTACAGCCAGTTAGTAATTATCTTAAAATACAAAAGCCTCCTTCCTAACAACAAGATGTTGCCTCTGTTTACGCAGTGCGTAAGACCAGTCAGAAATTTGCATGCTCTCGTTTTTCCGGTGCTCTGAAAATCCACATTGCTCCTCTGTAACGTGTTAGAAATCGAGCAGCTCGCGCAGCAACTTCTGGAAACCCAAACCCCTGCAATCGATCTAAGACAGTTTCGACGTGGCAACTATTTTGATCTTTTACAAATACAAGCGTTTCCCTTAATCAAAGGAGTTATAAAAGCTTTTTTCTTGACAGAGCAAAGCCTTTAAGCGAAGTTGCTAAAAACAGAGCCTTACAAGCCAACCTTGAATAAGGTGTACCTCAGGCGTGTGAAAATTAGCTTCGCTCAACTAATCGTCAGTATCTGGAGTAGGCTCGTAAGCTAGTTGTATAACTTATTTCTGTCGCCTTCAGTGAAGGTTATTGGTCACGATTTCACACACACACGCTTAATCGCTTTATTTTGAACTGCTAGATAACAGGTACAGTGAGCGTTTTACGAGCGGTGATTACCCCGTCCACATGTCTTTAACCAATTCTTTTTAACTGTGAGATAACATTACTCGTTTACTCCTCCCCCGTCTCTCTAGGGAGCCAATAGGTGATTGTCTTAAGCGGGTATTCAGTTTAAAAGAGTATTTTTCTTGAGGGCACTAGTAAGTTTGTGAGGTGGTCCAGGATCCAACGGCATCATCATTCTTCACAAAGCCCAAATCAAGTTTTGAGGGGATTTATCTATTGATAAATGATGAATATGTATAGCCTTGACAACTGGTGGCACCATGACGTTGATCAGTGATTGTGTGAGGAATGAGAAGATTGATATTGTTACCATAGGCTCGTAAATTTTTCATTGCCAAAGCCATAGAACTCACAACTAGTTGTTTTCAGACGTGAAGTATTGCCGAAGTTAAGGTGACTGTTGCGTCAAATGCTGCAGCATTTGTTTTTATAAAAATAAAATTACTTGGGGCAAGTGTTAATTTTGTGTCAACCTTAACTTTTGGAGGCAACCATTAGGATATATTAAATTTTTCATGATTTAACTTACCAACCAAATGGTAATTTTAGGTCACTGCCTGAGTCAACTGACCATCAGTATTTACATCGATCAATATTCATAGTCCATGACCTCTCAATTCCTTATAAGACTTTTGAGTCATCAATAAATTGTATGTAGCTAGCATAGTTTGAGCACTAGCAATTGTTGCTAGTGCTCACTCATTTTCCATTAATGTGCACAATAATTTGTTTAAACAAATTGTGCAAGGTACACTTTTCATTGGATGTATCTTCAACAACGGTGGGAGTTTGATTATTGGACTTATTTCTTCGCCACTACATTTAAATCGATAAATGTGGAAGATAAACTAAAGAAATAATCTTCATTGAAAAATATCTGAAAATGTATATTTTCCGAAAGGGGTTATTGAGGATGAAACTGTTCTTAGTAGCCGTTCTTAACGTTTACGTCAACATTTTAAGCATTATATAGATCTAATAAGGAAGTAATCAATGGATGTGATTTCCTGTGGGGGAGATAGGTCGTCTTATGAGAACAGATTTTGCTTTGATCTTACAATCTTTTTCATATTCTTCTTCTTTTTCTTATTATCTTTTTTCCAAAGTCGTCATCGTTGTTGAAGATGACTTTCGCTTCTCACTTGGTTGAAACTGATAAGTGAATGACTATCACGTACCCATTTTAAACCCTTTCTACTTTACTGAGCATTTACTTGTTCACCAACAGTCTTGATATCCCTATTGCCACCACAGCATCTAAAGACACGTTCTACTATTAAGAAGGGGCAGTCACCTTCATAGGCAGATTAATGTCTGTTCGTTTCAAGATCTGATATTTTCTTTATTTTCGGTTGAAAAGAAATTGTTTTTTTCATTTAATTTTTGATCGTTTATCAAACCAGGCCGGGAAAGTCCTCCTTCTTTGGAAATTACTCCTGATTAATTCCCCCTCTGAAAACGCCTCCGCAAAATGTCCATATGTTTCCAAATAACAAATACAATATTTAAACAATAGGCAAATTCAATAGCTTACATCCCTGTTCCTAAGAGCAGTGGGGGCTTCTCATTACTAGAGGCATAGTTATTGAACCTTTCACCTATCTTGAACCAAACGGCTATCCCAAAGTTCTGATCGGAACCTTTTGGGGAGAAAGGAGCGTGGGAGAGGGGGGGGGTGCTAGTTGACCTCTAAACTTTCAGTTCACTTAAAACGGGCACTGGAACTTTTAACATTTATTTGAACGGCCCACTCCCGATCTCCTACGAGAATTGTTTCGATACGATCACCCCTGGAAAAATAAGAAAAAAAATGAACTCGCGTCCGCACCTTTCTTCTGGCAAAACAACAAGTACAAAATCCCACATTTTTGTAGATAGAAACTTTAAAACTCTACAGTAAGGTTCTTTGATATGCTGAATCTGACGATGTCATTAACATAGCTTATCTTTTCGAGGAGGTTCCCGTCTTTTCTAAACATCACGCAAATTTTCTTGGGCTCGTAGCCTTTGTAATCGAATAAACTTAATCGTAAACTTAATCTTTGTAATCGTATTTGTAATTTAATCGTAAACTTAGTTTTTGTAATCGTAAACTGAATCGATTTTATATATTAAGAATTATCAAGAAAGCCAATGGTTTTACCGTATCAATTGCTAAATTCTTTAGTTAGAGTTTTGGTTACTATTGGGCCGAGTTGCTCCTTACATACAATTCGCTACCACAAAATGTCTAATATGTTCAAATGATTTGCTGGCTTTTTCTAGAAAAGGTAGCTTATTATTGACAAATTTATTTAAATTTCTAAGACATGAATACCCAACAGAAACACTTTGGTAAGTCAAGTCATTAGTTAGCATAAAATGTGATATGTATCTCGGTAGGTATACTTACTATAATAAGTGACTCCACAAAATTTCTAGTGGAAATACTCCAAATCAAACTAAATGGCTGTCCTATAAAAAGCTAAAAATCGGCGTTAACCTAAAAAGAATTCCTAGTTTGAAAGCCATAGGAAAATAAGCGATTATCGAATAAATATGGTTGGTTTTCAAACCGTTCGTGGTAACGAAGTGTAAGCAAGGAGCGACCCGGCTCAACGGAAACCGTAACTCTAAAAAAGGAACTTGTATACCAATAGATACATCAAAAGAATTAGATTTTTATGCTGATTTCAAATATATAAGTTTCATGAAGTTTAGTCTTACTCATCAAAAGTTCGTGCCTGAGAAAATTTGACTTATTATAGAGTCATAGAACGTTAATGAAAATAACACCATCAGATTCAGCGTATCAGAGAAGTCTATTGTAGAGGTTCCAAGCTCCTATCTGCAGAAATGTGAAATTTTGTATTTTTTGCCAGAAGAAAGATTACGGATGTGTGTTTATTTGTTTTTTTTCCCAGGGGTGATCGTATCGACCTGTGACTCATTCGAACGGAAGTTAAAAGTTCTAGGGCATTTTTTAAGCAACCAAAAAAAATGGATGGCAACTAGGCCCCCTCCCACTCTCCTTTTTACCCTAAAGTCACCCGATCAATTGTTTGAGAAAGCCATTTTGTTCAGCATGGTCGAAAAATATAATAACTATGTCTGAGTGTGACATAATCCCCCATAGTCCCCGGGGGATGGGCTGCAAGTTATAAACTTCGCCCAATGTTTACATATAGTAAAGGATATTGGGAAGTATACACGCGGTTTTAGGGGGAATTATTCTGGTAGTGGGGGAGGGGGGTATGGATAGGGAGTTACGTGGGAGGATCTGTCCATGGAGGAAGTGTTCCTTGGGGAGGGGACATTGCTATGATTTCTGGATTTCCAAGCATTATTAGAAAAACGATCGGAAATTAAATAAAAAAAAACAAGTTTTCACCTGAAAAACTTTTCAACTGAAAACTTTTTAACATCAAAACTGAAAACGAACAGAAACTATTATGTATATTCTTGGGTTCGCCCCCTATGCAATACCTCACTCTTTACGCTAAAGGTTTTTTAAGTACTTTCATAAGAGCTATTTATTCTAATTAACGGCCATTGTGATTAAGAGGTCATTCTTAAAGAGCTGGAAAAAAAATTCAAATTCTAGCGTAAAGAGCGAGTTATTGACTAGGGGGGGGGCGAACCCCCCTAACATACCTAATAAAAATAAATGAATACTGGAGTTCGTTGCGTAAGTTAATTCGTAAGTTACATATATTTATTAATAATAAAAACGTTCGTAAATAAAATTAAACAACTTTCGAGAAAGCCACTTAACCAAAAAAAGTGAAATTAATATGCAAATTTCGTTTTAATTATTCATGTACGGTAAGCCAAAATCAAAACCTGCATTAATTAAAAAAACATTCAGAAATTAAATAAAAAAACAAGTTTTTTTTTAACTGAAAGTAAGGAGCGACATTAAAACTTAAAACGAACAGAAATTATTCCGTATATGCAAAGGGGCTGTCCCCTCCGCAACGCCTCGCTCTTTACGCTAAAGTTTGACTCTTTCTCACAACTCTATTTTTTAAAACAATAAAAAATTTTAGCGTAAAGAGCGAAGCATTGAGGAGGGTACAGCCCGTTTCATATACGAATAATTTCTGTTCGTTTTAAGTTTTTAGTGTTGCTCCTTACGTTCAGTTAAACAAACTTTTTTTTCGAATAGCTTAAATCGCTACGTCTGTGCCTTCAGAAAAATAAATGAAAGACTAAAATGAAGTAAAGAAGAGCAAATGGCGTTCAAAAAGTGATATTGATATTTTAAAATTGAGCTTTAAGCTTATTATTTTTCATAGGGATTCTTTTATCTAATTTTTTTTTATGTCTTCCTAGTAATGGGTTAAGTTGCAAGGTGACGCAGAACAACATCGTGGGGGAATCCTCTATAGGAGGAAAACTGCGGCAGGGTGTAAGATCCAGATCTTTGGACAAGGGCCTCTGCATTGGGTTGCCTCGACACTTTTTGGTACATGCAATACTGGGGAGCTTGCAGTCAACTTTATCCCCACTTGAGGAGTGGCGTTCCTCGAGGAAATTATAGCCTAGTAAAGGACAAAGCATTTGCATGGGATTCGGATTAATTGATAATTCTTCAGGGCTTAGTCTGATTTGGAGGGTGTCTTCGGGCTTTAAAACCTCTTACTAGCTTATTTTTCTACTATGGGTTAGCCTACTTCCACGTAGTAGCATAATATTTGTAGACATGAATATATAATGAGTTGGAGGTAATAAGCCTGAAACTATCTGTGCAGTATTTCAATTCTTGTTGATAGAAGAGCATCGCCAAGTGCTGAAAACCATGTTGTGACTAATATGAGCTCAAGATTGCACAAAGCCTTGATTCATACTGGAGGTCCCAGGGACTTCTTTTTGTCCGGTTCAAAGCCGGCTTAAGCGCTTCGGTGTAGACTTAAGAAGACGTGGTGGTCCTCGTCCTGCACTGGAATTTGGGACATTGCTTTTCCTGAGGCCAAAATAATTTCAATGATTTAAAGATTATGAAAATTGGAACTTGGAATTTTGCGACGTTAAAAAATAACTTTCATATTGAAATTTTGACTGACAAATTCTGATGATTCGAACTGGACTTATTAAAAGTCTGAGAAACCCATATCCCAGGGGTAGGAAGCATGAAATTAGGTGATTTAGAATTTGTTTACTCAGGCAGGAAATATGGGGTAGGGGAGAGTCGGGAACCCTGGGACGAGTTCAACTTACAGCTCCATATCTCCTAAATTTACAGTCCGATTTTCTTGTATCAAACATCAATCTGTGGCAAAAATAATTTGGCTTTTACTGGGATTTTTCTCAGATTTTTATTGCTCGCAGTAAAATTAGCAAGACTTATTTTTCAGAGGGTCCCGTTTTGTCCCAGAGTACCACTTGTGCGGGTACTCTGGGTCAGGATGGTGTGTACTTTGGGACACCATGAAAAATCAATTAAAACTTTGTATATTTTCTTGTATAAAACTGTAAAAATACAATGGACTTATTAAAAAAATTATTCAACAGAAGTTGGTCAGGTCCGCATCAAAGCTGATCATCTTGGCAATGCGTTTAGTTCCGCCCGAGACCATTAGAACTGGCAATTTCATCACTACTTCGACATATGCTTCATTGCGCTCTTTCAGAAACGTAAACCTCCAGGCTGGAACGTTTCGTTTCAAAAAATTGACAGTTAGACATCTGGCTCGGTCTGAGGCACTTCACCAGTGTAGAATTTCGAAACCCTTTTCCCCTTGTACCCGACTAGAACAAAGTCAACAGAACAGATACTGGGAGTCACATACTCCTCTTCCGCCAATCGGAAATCTTCAGGGCAGAAGGGGTCGTCAGAATTGTCGTCACACTCAGAATTTTCCTGGTCCTGCTTCATCTCCGCTTTCGTCACTGGACGTCAACAATCTCTTGGTAGTTTTCTTCTAAATCTTCAGCTTTTTGGCAGGAGCCGCTTTCTTGCTTTTCTTAAGATCCTTCTTCTCTTTTTTTCTTCCTTTCGTTTTTTGCAGCTTGGATCGAGTCTTTTACAGGTGTAGAAGTCAATATCTTGGATACTCCAGGCTTTCTAACTGTCTTTCTGTTTGTAGCTTCCCTACTCTGCAGGGGTATAATATCTTCTGCCACAAGAAACGAGGTTGAATGGGTCGTAGCACTGGGACTCTGGCTCAACCGAAGCTCCTGCAAATTTGGTATATTTTCGTCAGCAGTGGTAGACTGATTTCCTGGCTAAGTAGTATCTTCTCGTCGCAAAGCAGGAAGAAAGTCAGACTCTTGCCACACTCCAGTATTCAGCGGGAAAATTCCAGGCTTTGAGAATCCGCTAGTGATGTTAGTCTGAGAGAAGGCCTTAGGAAAAGCAACCCCCAGTAATTCACCAATCTCATATTCCGTCACTGCTCGACCACGGTGAAGTCTCAACCAGTTCTCAATTGCCTGTGACCAGTAAGTCTTTAAAGGTCCAAAAACCGAAACGTCGAGAGGTTGCAAACTGGATTATGCGTGCGGCGGGAACGTAAGTAAATGTATTCCCTTTTCTTTGGCCAACAAAGTTGCATCGTAACTTGTGTGACTTTCATGATTGTCCATTAGAATCATAACAGGATTCTCAGGAGATGGATGGACATACGATGCAAAGTGCTCCAAATACAGCAAAAACAGATCCTTTGTGATCCAAGCATTTCCAGGCTTGCCACTTGATATTCCAGCAGTCTATGGGGGGGGGGTTTCATCAAGAAACCTTTCTACAAAACGTGCTCGTGGGAAAATCAGAAAGGCTGGAATAAATCCTCCCATGGCATTTATAGTGCCCACCATGGTCACCAGCTTTCCTCTCTCTTGGGAAGTCGTAGAACTAAGCTGCTTTACTCCCTTCGTGCTCAGCACTCTTTGACACTTGCTTTGGACATTCGTTAGCCCAGTCTCACCGAGGTTGAAGATCCGGTTAGCAGGGAACATGTATTTTGAATACAACTCTTCGAGATTCCTGTAAAAAGTGTCTACAGCAACACGATTGAAACCAAGATTTTTCTGGATACTTGTAGGTTCCATCCTTCGAAGCGAAATCGAAGGATATTTTCTAAGAAAGCCATACAGCCAGTCTTTGCCTGTAGACTTTTCTTTGTCCCAGCTTGACAGATTTGCAAGTCCGTTTCGTTTCGCCATAAGCCAAGCGAGCTCTCTGGCTCTCTTCCTGGAGAGACCATAGTGCATTCGGGCTGCTTGAAGGATGTACTCTTCATATTGAAGCTCCTACTCAATCGTAAATACTCGCCTGTTGTCATAGGCGGGAGTATAACTAAACTCTTCTTTTTCTTCATCCGTTCTGTTACGAAACGCAGTGACATATCTGCTAAGAGTTGACCGCTTGACATTGTAAACTTCAGCAGCTACTGGAAGTGGCATCCCAAAAAGGGGAGCTTGTGCTGCTTTCTTCATGTCTTCCTCATTCCAGGCGTAAAGCGTTTTTGCTTTCCTCGTTTTTGACATTATAAAAAGAAAGAAAGAGTTTTTAGTTTATATACTAAGTTTAAGTTCTTCTAAGTTTATATATTAGGTAAGATTTAAATTTTATTGAATAATTAGAATGTATGGAGCTTCTGATTGAATATAGTTTTATGGAATATAGAAATAATATATGATTTCGTATGATATAAAGAAAAAAAATTATAGCCTAGAGTTCAGATTTGAAGTATTTGAAACTTAGATTGTGGGTTTAAGATCTGAGGTCTTAGATTGGAAGACTTAGATTTGAATTAGTGGAGTTTATTTTATGAAAAAAAATGAGTAAATTTTTAGGGAATGTAGAAATAGTATAGGATTTTTATGAGTTTCAGATTATAGATTATAGATTTGAAGTGATTTTTTTTAATGATTGTTGGAATTTATTTTAAACTAGTGGAATTTATTTTATGTGTTGAAGGTGCTACGATTGGCCTGGATTGTAAAATATGTGATTTTTGGGATTTTTTTTTAGGATTGTTGTAGCTACCTAATAACACAAGGCCCATCGAAAGTAGAAAAACGAAAGAAAGAAGTCAACATAAGACGAGAAGTATACTTGTTCGTGGTATTTGGCCACCAGTGTTATACCGGTAGGCCACAACGCCACTGGCGTGGTAATATCCGGGTGTCACCGCTTATTGGAGGGGAAAGCCCCGGCCCCAAATTTTGATGTGATTCCCGCGTCTACCACACCGGTTCTGCAAATATCGGGTTTGCTACTACCCTATTTACAGTATACCCTATCCCAGGGTATGATAACGCGATCGAGTGGTCAAATGGCCACTTTCTAAAGCCAAATGTACCCGCCTTGGGTTACGGCTAGAAAATCTCTAACTCTCTCGTTGGAGGTAACAAACCCCCCTGTCAATAAAATTATGACGGTACCTCGTAGCTCCATTCCTACCCTGCCTGAGTTACGAAAGCTAGTACATAGTTTGTAGAAAATACCTTACTTGTATTCTTCCAAACGGTCACAATAAACACATCTATAAATTCCTATTACAGACTCCCTATACGGGGTCTCAAAGTAGACTAAATCTAAATAATATTTTGTACACAACTGTTCATAGGGGTGGACCTTCGCTTGGCCCAGCCAATCATTTTCTTCCCCATTCAAACCCAATTCTACTCTCTTAGCTTTATATTTCAATAACTCCGAACCAGGAATTGCAAAAATAGAACTTACTTCAAAGCTTGCTTAATGTGACGCCTCTAAGTTACCAACGAGAATTTAACCTGTCGTTTAAAAGCATACTGTAAGCAAATGTAACTAGAAAAACGAAAACAGGTCATTTATATGAAAGGAAAAGAAACAGAGGTGGAACCCCAACAATACTCTTGAAAGTTCTCTAGGCTAAAGCAATCAAGGGTACCCTGGGATACAATGAACTTGAACCTGTCCCAGTGTACCCCGGAACACGCGTCCCAGAGTACCCTAACAGTACGAACGTAAGAAAAAAAAATTAGATCAGCCACTAATTGGCAGAAGAACACAGCAAAATTTATACCATCGAAAAGCTCATAAATTTCTCTATCTAATGGGCTATAAGCAATTTTCCAGAAGCTGCTTACTTAAGAGTACCGTAGAATTTCGCAAAGCAAAAATCACAGATAGTCCAAGAGATGGCGTTTGAGGTTTGAGTAGTGGCAGATTTTTAGCTTAAAGTTTTCTGTCAAAAGTACACGTGTCTCAACGGCCCCGCGTCCCGACGTACCCGACTCTCCCCTAGGTAGATGGGGAGTAGGGCTTATGATAAATTAGGTATCTGCTAAGAATTTTTTAGGCTGCGAAGGCTGGGAATCGCTCATTTTATGACTAAAAATTTCAGAATATCAGTTATAGTAGTATATGCCCCCCTAGAACTGACTGACAGAGATACTAGCGACTCAGTTGAATTTTACTTACAGTTACAAGAGCAAATAGACAGGGTCCTACGCAGAAATATGATGTTATTACTGGGAGATTTTAACGCCCAGTTCGGTAGAAATGAAGATAGATGATATCCTAGCCTAGGTAAATTCGGTGTAGGAAAATAAAACAGCAATGGCTACAAACTGCTGCAATTTTTAGGTATCTACTGATAATCAATACGGTGTTTCGTAAAAAATGGTACCTAAGTTAACATGGTATTCAAGTGATGGTAAGACAGCAAACCTTATTCATTGTGTTATTGTAAACCGAAGATTGGCATTATCAATACAAGATACCAGGTTATATAGAAGTGCTGTTATTGATGTTAAAAGTAAAGATCAGCATCTAATAGTGTCTAGGGTTAATTTAAAGCTGAAATTTTGGAAGGGTAACCACCTTCCGGGATGTTATGATATTGGTAGACTACAGAATGAGAATTTGAGAGAAACTTTCCAGGAATAGTTGAATACTAAACAGGAGAATTCAAAATTTGACAATGTGGACGATAGATGGAATAATTTTTGGAAAACAATTTGCAAAGTTGCTGATGGTGTCTTTGGAAAGAAAGTTAGGAGCGCATCTAGGCATATTAGTGAAAAAGCTTCATGTTTAATAGAAAGGAGAAGGGGCTTTTACAAAAATTATCTGAGTGATAGATCAAACAAAACAAAAGGAATGTAAAAAAGTGGAGAAAGCATTAAAATATGAACTAAAGAGGCGTGAAGTGGAGGCAATGGATAAAATTGTCGAATGTCTGGAAGATGCAGCTAGACGGCATAATAGGAAAATATTTTACTCGCATGTATATAAATTAAGAGGGGGTAGTCAACCCAGACATGTCCCAGATAAAGATAGGAATGGCCCCATAATTAGTGATAAGAAAAGAGTTAAAGAGAGATGGGCAGAAAATTTTTATAATATGCTTAACCGAGATAGAGTTACAGAAGAAGATATAGAGGAAAATGAAAAAGTTTGTAATACCTTGGATGTGAAGTAAGATTTGTTTTGTTAGGAAGAATTAGCGACTGTACTAAAAGGATTGAAAAACAATAATGCTCCAGGTACTGATAGTGTGGTAAATGAGTTTTTAAATATGGTGGCTATGAGGTTAGAAAGAAGTTATTGAAGGTTATGAATTTTATTTTTGAAAAAGGGGAAGTACCTAGCGTTTTTAGGAAAACCTTAATTGAAAGACTATATAAGAAAGGTGGTAAGAGTGAGTATGGTAATTATAGAGGCATTGGTCTGGTCTCTGTAGGTAGAAAGTTACTTAGTAATTTGATACTTTTTGATTGAGAGATGTTGTTGACAAAGTTTTAAGAAAAGAACAGTGTCGTTTTAGAAAAGGTAGAGGATGTGTTGACCAAATTTTTACTCTTAGGTTAATAATTGAAAAGTGCCTGAGTTATCAAACACCTTTGGTCCTCAGTTTTATAGATTATGACCAAGCGATGTTGATAGAAGACAGAACAGCCTGTTGATAGAAGAGCCTTAGCGAAGATCTTGCCCTTGTATGATATACGAGACAAATACATCAAAGCGATTACTGCTCTGCACGAGAATAACACTGCTGCGGTTAAGGTAGGAAATGAAGCTGGCAGCTGGTTTCGCATTAAATGAGGAGTTAAGCTGGGTTGTTCTATCCCCTATAATATGGATCATTTTGATAGACTGTATCTTAAGGAGTACAGGAAAGGCACTGGGAGACCACAAAATCAAATGGGGAGGAAAAAATCTCGTAGACTTAACTGATGCTGATGAATTAAGCATCCTAGGTGAAAGTGTGAGCAAACTAAATGAATTTTAGATGTTTTGCGAGTTTAGCGTGCTAGAGTAGGTATAAAAATTAATGTTAAGAAGACTAAGTCACTAAAGCTAGGAATAAGTGAAGATAAAAAGGTGACGTTGAGTAACGAATAGATATATCAGGTGGACAGCTTCATTTACCTTGGTAGTATTATTAGGAAAGACGCTTGGAGCAGTGAAAATGTTAAAAGTAGAATAGCCAAGGCTCAGGGTGTTTTTTCACAGTTAAAAAAAGTTTAGAAAAATAGGAAGATAAGTCTGCAAACCAAGATTAGAAGTTTAGAAGCTAAAGTGATAACAACAGTCAAATATGGCTCTGAAGCATGGGCACTCCGAAAAGCGGATGAAGATTTGCTAGATGTTTTCCAGAGAAATTGCCTACGGATTGTTCTGGGTATCAGGTTGACTGATCGTATTTCAAACAGTAGACTGTTCTGTTGTTCAATCCCACTTTCTAGGGTTATAATGAGAGAAAAGTTGATATTGCTAGGGCACGTTGTCAGGAGGAAGGGTGACAGATTGCCGAAGACTGTCCTTTTCGGCCAACCGTGTAGAGTTAAACGGAAAGCAGGTCATCCACGGTTGGGGTGAAAGAATGCGTAAGGAAAACTTGTAGTGAAATGGGAACTTCCTGGAAGGATTTAAAGAGGGAGACTTTGAATATATTGGGATGGAGGAAGAGTGTGCGTAGCTGTGTTGGCCTCGGGCCTTTTGGTGCTGCTGTGAGTTGTTAGTAGTAGGGCTCTTCTTAGCTTCTGATTTTTTTCTAATTTTTTTTTTGTTTTTTTTTAACCAAGAACTACAAGGAAAGAGTTGTCAAAATTTTTAAGGTATATGCAACAACTACAAGAAAAATTTCAGAATTTTTCAAATTCTGAAAAATATATATTTTAATCAGAAAAAATATTTTTATCTGAAAAATTATATATCTTATCAGAAGCTTTGCAGGTCATTTTGGGCGATTATTTCAGGTAGCCTTTACATGTTTGAAGGAGCTTAAGATTTTAGTTAAACTCCAGTTGTTTTCCTGATTAAAATAAAAAACACTAACAATCTATTAAACTATTAACAACAATGTGAACATAAATCGGAAAAGGTAGTGTTCTCATTTATTGGAAAGAATAAAAATTGATGGCAAGCTTCGGCGGAAAGTATAAAATGTCAACATTTGAGACGAGGTTTAGTTTCCCAAAAAACTAACTGCAAAATCACTCGAATATTGTAAAATCATGGACAATAAATAAATGATACTATTTTTAAATCTAATACAAAAATATATATTAAAACGCAAATTTTGGTTCTAGAAACAAAAAAAAAATACTCCTCAGTATTATTAAATAAAACAATTAATAACTTTAATAAACATAAAGGGAAATTCCATATTACTTTATTTTCCCATTGCTTTCTTATAAAGGAAGCATTCTTTCAAGAAAGTATCTTCCCCAAATTTGAATTTGATTGACCTTTTAGCGTCTTTTCAAAGGAGACAGTCCTTTTGATTGCCTCTCTCATCTTTTCCAAAGAGACGACCGAGTGGAGTTTGACAAAAATGAAACAGCTGTCTTTTTTCTATACAACATGAAAAAAAAGCCTAAAATATCTCCAAAACTTAATATAAGAAAAGATGAAACTAGAGAAGAGTGAGTAAAAAGAGAAGATTTCAGACACTTCGTCCAGTTTAAAAAAAACGTCAATATAGTCTCTCAATCAAAAACAGAAGAGACCTGGAAACTGAACGTGAAATAGAAACAAAGTAAAATTGATAATAAATTGAGTAGAGCATCTCGCGTGACTATTAGAATTAACAAATAAGGAAGAGAAATACCATAAGCCATTTTTTATGTTGGATTAAATAAAAAGTTTTTTTAACTGAAAGTAAGGAACGACGTTAAAACTTAAAACGAACAGAAATTATTCCGTCTATGAAAGGGGCTGTCCCCTACTCAACGCCTTGCTCTTTACGCTAAAGTTTTTTATTGTTTAAAAAAAATTGGGTTGTGAGAAAGTCAAACTTTAGCGTAAAGAGCAAGGCGTTGATGAGGGGACAGGCCCTTTAATATACGGAATAATTTCTATTCTTTTTTAGCTTTAATGTCGCTTCTTACTTTAAGTTAAAAAAACTTGTTTTTTTCTATTTAATTTTTGAATGTTTTTGAATAAATGCAGGTTTTGATCTTTGCTCACAGTACATGAATAATTAAAACAAAATTTTCATATTAATTTTACTTTTATTTGGTTAAATGGCTTTCTCGAAACTTGTTTCATTTTATTTACGAACGTTTTTATTAGTATTAAATATACATAACTTACGAATTAATTTACGTAACGAACTTCTATATTCATATATTTTTAATACGTATATTAGGGGGTTCGCCCCCTAGTCCATACCTTGCTCTTTAAGCGAAAGTTCAAATTTTGTTCCAATTCTTTAAAACTGACCGCTTAATCACAAAGGCCGTTAATTAGAATAAATACCTCTTATGAAAGTACTAAAAGATCTCTGGCTTAAAGAGTCAGGTATTAACTAGGGGGTGAACCCAATCATACATGTAATATTTTCTGTTCGATTAAATTTTTGATGCTCCTGCTGTTGCAGTTAAAAAACTTGTTTTTTATATTTAATTTCTGATCTTCTTATAAATAATGCTGGGAGATCTGGCGTCCCCTTCATAGCAATGTCCCTTCCCCCATGAAAACTTCCTTCATGGAAAGATCCTCCCACATAACCCCCGCCCCCCCCCACGACCGGGAAAAATCTCCCCTGAAAACGTCTGTACTGTATACTTCACAATAACCAATGCTATATGTTAACATTGGGTAAAGTTCATAACTTGCAGCCCTCCTCCCGGGAACTTCGGGGGATTAAGTCATCCTAAAAGACATACTTATAATATTTTCGAACATGCTGAACAAAATGGTTTTCTCAAAATTTTGATCAGGTGACTTTGGGAAAAAAATGAGCGTGGGAGGGGGCCTAGTTGCCCTCCATTTTTTTTGGTCACTTAAATAAGGCACTAGAACTTTGAATATCTGTTTGAATGACCTTTCTTATAATACTACGGGACCACTGGGTCGATACGATCACCCCTGGGGAAAAAAAACAAATGAACACACCTCCCTGATCTTTCTTCTGGCAAAAAATGCAAAATTCCATTCTTTTGTAGATACCAGCTTGAATCCTCTACAGTAGGGTTCTCTGATACGCGTATTATGATGGTGTGATTTTCATTAAGGTTCTATAACTTTTAGGGGGTCTTTGTCCTTTTTTTGAAAATCAGGCAAATTTTTTCACGCACGTAACTTCTTATGGGTAAAATTAAACTTGATGAAACTTATATATTTAAAATCAGCATAAAAATCTGATTCTTCTGATGTATCTATTTGTATCAAAAGACCGTTTTCTAGAGTTTTGGTTACCATTTAGCCGGGTCCCAGTAACCAATACTATATGTTAACATTGGGTAAAGTTCATAACTTTCAGCCCTCTCCCTGGGGGCTTCGAGGGATTAAGTCATCCTAAAAGACATAGTTATAATATTTTCGACCATGCTGAACAAAATGGCTATCTCGAAATTTTGATCGGGTGACTTTGGGAAAAAAATGAGCGTGGGAGGGGGCCTAGTTGCCCTCCATTTTTTGTCACTTAAAAAGGGCACTAGAACTTTTAATTTCCGTTCCAGTGAGCCCTCCCACGATATTCTAGGACTACTGGGTCGATACGATCACCCCTGGGGGAAAAAAAAAACAAATAAACACGCACCCGTGATCTTTCTTCTGGCAAAAAATGGAAAATTCCACATTTTTGTAGATAGGAGCTTGAAACCTCTACAGTAGGGTTCTCTAATACGCTGAATATGATGGTATGATTTTCATTAAGGTTCTATAACTATTAGGGGGTCTTTCCCCCTTTTTTCGAAAATCAGCCAAATTTTCTCAGGCGCGTAACTTTTAATAGGTAAGATTTAACTTGATGAAACTTCTATATTTGAAATCAGAATTAAAATCTAATTCTTTTGATGTATCTATTGGTATCAAAATTCCGTTTTTTAGAGTTTCGGTTACCATTGAGCCAGGTCGCTCCTTACTTCAGTTCGTTACCACGAACTGTTTCATCAGTAAGGATTCATAACACCTAGTCCATCACTAATCTGAATACAATCAAAGGATGCTATACTTATTACATTGTAAAATTTTTTTTTCGAGATTCAAAAAAAAATTGTTTGCAATGTTTATTAACAGCAAAATTGGAATTTCAACAGCTTAGATTGAATATTAGAGACCATTCGGAATTGCATTATCATTACTGAATATCCAATCTGTTGAGAAATAGAATGTTGGATTCCCATACCTGAATTGAATTTTCAAACACAAAATGTTGGATTTTAAGATTCTTATTGGATTTCCATCTTGTTTGTTGGATTTCCTGTTCTTTAATTGGATTTCCATTACTATAGCTGTTCAGTCTATTAGGCCTACAATCTTGTCGAACAATAAACAAGTTGGTTGTTCTAACAGCAGCCAGGAATGGTCATCAATACCAGTTTCAGATATAAGCCCAAACAGGTCCTTCTTATGCTCAGAGGCAGACTTTTCCACTCATTATAAAGTTTAGTGGAATCGTCACTTTCAGGCGAAACTCAAGTAATTATACTACAGCAGGGTCGCCCACCACAACGAAATAAAAATCACCCTTTTTTCACCAAGAAAATCCCCCAAAATCACCAGTTTTTCACCAGGAAAATCAAGAAAAATCACCAGTATTTCACCAAAATCACAAAAAATTGGTGGTCAATAATGATGGGCTTCACACCAAAAAGACGCGTTGGGCACCCTGAGCCAAGAGGTTATGTTTTTCAAAGGTTAATGCTCAAGAAGGAAGAGAATTTATACCAAAAAGTGGAATTCCAGTCAAAACTGAAATTGAAACCTAAAATCCTGTTTCTGGATTAAAAGAATCTTTTTATTTATTTAACTACTTTTTTACTTTTCTTTGTCTTTACTTTGCGAAATCTTTTCTTTTTTCTAGGTTTCCATTGAAAAGAATAACCACAATAATCCTCTTTCGTCCTCAAATCGAATTTCATTTGCTTATGAATGTTTTTAATCCCCCTGCCACAGTTGGTATCCTTAATGGTAAACAATAGCTCTGAAAAAGGCCACTCAAATGGTGTCGATTTCTATTAGTCGCCTTTAATTTCTGGAAAATTGTAATGGGTCAAGTCAAAGCTGAAATATTGGACAAGCGTTGATAAATCTTATTTTCCTGATCCCTTTGACAAGAGTCATGCTCTGGCCGACCTTTTAAATACTGTGATTTTGAGGTATCCCACAAAAAAAGCATCTTAGCAAAAAATCCATGGGCCTGAGAGCACGCAATTCTACCAGCCAGCAGAAACAGATTTCATCAATAAGTTTTTGACAGCATTCCTTTTGCGAACCCACAACTTTACTAAATATACCTGGTGAAGTTGCCCCCCTCCCCCTGTAATAAATTAATTGTCTCTAGCTATGTTAATTAATGCGTAAATTTGTGAACTCGCGAATGAATTCCAAAGACCTACTTTGAATCTTCAAGAATTTTAGGTCTAATGCTAAAGTTTATCTTTAAGCTAACAAGTTAGATAAGCAGTGTAGACATAAGAAAGGTGACCGTGAATAAGTTGAGTATCCTCATAGCTATCCATGAGTCCTGTCCTCGAATTCAAAGTGAGAAGGATAACTTTAGCCAAAGACAAACTATTTGAAGTACAAGGCAACGTTGACTATTATTCATTAGTTCCATATTAGGCAGAAATACATGTTCTTTAATTAACCGTCCTTTCTACTACAATTTAGCAAAAACCTTGTATTGATCATGTACTAGTCCTAAATGGCAGTACAAATTATACACAAGGAAACCAACAAATAATATCAAATCAAAATCTGTAATTCAAATCAAATTATATCAAATATAGTATATCGTAATAAATCATATCAAATATATAGGATCATATCACGTTGACGAAGATTTAAATGAAAAAACAATTCTGTGCTCTTCAAATATCATACAGAAATTGATAAAAATATTAAAGGTTATCCAATAATAACGTATTTTGTGCTGCTGGTCTTCCCTTTTGCACAGCCTAGCCTTTGTGACTAGTGATGAGGATATTTCCTATGTTGTTGGGTCTTCAAAAAACCTGTGCCCATTCATCAAAGCGCTTTCATCAAAGCAGTTTCTGGCTCTAATTTATTTTTGAGGGGACTTTTGATGATCTTTAGCAGCGAAAACTGTCTCTCTGCTGCAGCACTTGAGTGTGACCGTGCCATCAGGATACCCATGAATTTCCGCAAGGTAGGAAAAAAAAATTGCCTTCTTCATCCTTATATTCAGACAGGAGTGACCAAAATTTTACTGGATTGTCGCCAGTTTTGGAATGGATTGCATCGTCTGTGTGCCTCAGTGATCAAAACTATCTGTCCAAATCATCAATGTTAAGGTTCAGGTACTTTTATTTTTTGGATCTATGACAGCATATCAATGATGCTGACAAGACATCATGACAAGAAACTACAAGATGATGAGGAAGATTTGAGCATTAGCCTTATGACCCAGACAAGAAAACGTCCCAAAAAAAACTTCATAGTTACCAATATACTCAAGATCAAGATTTAAATGTAAGGCGTCAAAGATCAAGGCCAATTAACTACTAATAACTTATTGTTAATAACTTCAATTAGTCTTTAATGATACATAAAAACATTTATGTGGCAGCCATGTAAATTATTTGACTTTACACTCCTGGTTGCATCTGCTGAATGGTAGGCACAAAATGGTAATACAATGTAACTGGCGAGAAAGAACAATAAAAAAGGGCTTGAAAGAAAGGAATAAAGCATGTATCCTCTCTTTGTCTCAAGATTACTTGCCAACTGCGGGAATAATAGAACAGAACAACTTTACTGAAGTTATTTCAGCCTTAAGTCCAGCAAGCTTAAATTTAATGTAGCATCAACTATTAAACATTTCTAGTGAGACTTGTCCCATGCCAGCATTCTGCGCATAAGAAAATCAGATTAAAATTTAGTTTTTAAACTTCTCCCTCAAGAGCCCATTTACTTTAATGCTAATGATTAATTTCTGAACATACTCCCATCAGAAACCTAGTTAAGCTAAGCCTAATCTCAGTCCTGGTAAGGGTGAAGTATGCACGTTTCTGTATGTATCATAGACAAGTAGGTTTGACAAAAGCCTAAAGAACCAAAATGAATTATGACAATCTCTCTGTTTAGTCTGTTCAAGACACTAAAAACAAAATATATGTTGCGTTCAAAATCTAGAATATTTTCTTTCCTTTCCCTAAGACTGTTAAGTCCCATGGAAAAAAAAACCTATCCGATGCTTCGGAATTTATGTTCATGTGGGACTATACTTTCTTTACCTGAGATTTTTTTTTTTCGTTTCTGAGCCTCAATCTGATTATAGCATACATGGCCCATATGGGACACATGTATTCATAAATCAAAATTTGTAACTACGGGGAAGCCGATTGCCAAGCTAAAATGATACAGAAAAGCTCAAAATAACGCCATTTTTTTGAAATACCGAATAAAGCAAGACATAAAATATAAAAGTCAGTGATTATTTCACCTCAGTAAGACAGTGGAAACCAATCATGCATAAAATGTCAACCACTTTTGTAGAAAATCACCAAATTAAATGAAAATCACCAATTTAAAAACAAAAATCACCAAAAATCACCAGATTCAATGAAATCACCAGAAAAATTACCAAGAGGATGAAAAATCACCAGATCTGGTGATAAATCACCAGCGGTGGCAACCCTGTATTACAGAAATAATCCCGTAAAGTATGATATTAGTATTTAATAAGTCCGAACTTGTGTTTATGTAGAAAAGGCCAAAAAACATTGTTCTTACACTGTTCTTACAAAGATTGTTCTTACTTTATTAATACACTGTAACTATTACATAAGTCATAAATAATTGAAAAATCATATGATATTTTCCATTGCTCCAAAATATTAATTATAAGCTAAAATTATTTGTAAATAAAGTTATGCATTTTCATAAGAACATTTGTTCAGGAATTCACTTTAAATTTAGCCATAGTCAAATATGATATTCTAGAAATTTTAATCAACTGTCGACGTCCAAACCATTTTAATTAAAATGGTTTGGCCATTTTAATGGTTTGGCCATTTTAGGCGTCGAAATGTAATTTTCGACGCCTATTTGCGTCGAAAATTACATTTTTTCAACTGAAAAGTGCATCTTAATAATTTCAATAATTTGTTGGAATTCAATAAGCAAGTCAACAGAAAAAATTGGATTTTTTTTTACTTGTTTGAATTCGAGCAAAACATTTTATTGGAAATCAATTTTTTTACAGTGTATAACGGTTTCTTCAGAGTATTTTTACAGTATGAGTCAGTTCATTGCAGATGCTCAAAACTGTAACATTTTTTGTTTTTAGTGCCTGTGGTTTAAAAGCAAGCGAGTATTTATTCTTATAGAAATGAAATATCGTCATTAAATTTAATTTATAGGTCCAAATTTTAAGGTGTCCAGATGATCTCTCCGTAAAAATTTCCCCTTAGATAACAATTCTCATGGACCATCCATCCACTCCCCGAGGGCAAATGCTCACATGAAAATCCCCCCTCAGACAATTATCTTTAAAAATTCGCCGTCAGTGTGAACAATGCATAGCCATGATTTAGCAAAAAAACTTTAAACCGTGATAGATTCTGCTCGTTTTAGGTTTTAATGTTGCTCTTTACTTTCACGTGAAAAAATCGTCTTTATTTAATAAAACCAGAGAACCAAAAAAAATCCAGAGAATTTTTTCTGTAAATATTTTTTGCAGTTTAAAAACAGGTTACATTATGAAGCAACTGATGTCACATATTTATTTGAAGTTGTAGAAAAGCCATTTAATGGTTTCTATGGATTAAGGAGGTGTAAAGTGAAGGTCATGGATAAGATGTCGTAGACCGGAAAGATGTGGCCAGACGGTCTTTTAGTAAAATATTGTATTGGCTTGTTAAAAAATTAACGAATAGTCAGTCTAGACTTGTTCCAGTCAAACAGTTCGTGGTCACGAGTTGTAAGTAGGTAGCAGCTCAAAAGTAGTCGTACTCTAAGAACCAGAGTTTTGATAACAATAGATAAATCAAAAGAATTGGGTTTTGATGCTTATTTAAAATATGTAGAATTCATCAAATTTAATGTTGTCCATCTAAAGTTACGAGCCTGAGAAAATTTGACAAATTTTTGAAATAGGGGTGAAACACTCCAAAAACATCAAGGGATCTTAATGAAGATGACACCATCAGATCCAGCATGCCATACAACCCTACTATAGAGGGTTCAAGCTCCTATGTACAAAAATGCGGAATTTTACATTTTTTGCCGGAAGAAATATCACGAATACGTGTTTTCTTTTTTTTTTTATTTTTTTTTTTTTTTTAATCCCCAGGGTTTATCGTATCGAACCAGTGATCTTAGAAGATCGAGAGAGCGCTCATTGGACGGGAAACCAAAAGTTTTAGCGCCCTTTTTAAGTGACCAAATTTATTGGAGGGCAGCTAGCCCCCATCCCACACCCTCATTTTATTCCGAAGTTCGCCCGATAAAAATCTTGAGATAGCCTTTTTCTTCAGCATAGTCAACAAATTTAATAGCCATGTCTTTGAGGATGACAACCCCTCACATTCCCGGAGGGTGGGGCTGCAAGCTAAAACTTTGCCCATTGTTTATAAATAGCATTGGTTACTGGGAAGTATACAGACGTTTTTCAGGGGGTATTTTTTAGGTGGAGGTGGGAGGAGGTTACCTGGGAGAATCTTTCTATGGAGGAATTTTTCATGGGGAAAGGGAAATTTCCATGGAGGGGGAGCCATATCTCCCAGGCCTAATTAAAAAACGAGCAGGAATTAAATAAAAAAACAAGTTTTCTCAACCGAAAGTAAGGAGCAACATTAAGCTTAAAACGGACAGAAACTATTATGTATATGAGGGGGATGCCCTCTCCTCAATACCTCAATCCTTACGCTAAAGTTTGATATTTTTTTTGGTTCCATTTATTTAAGAATGACTCCTGAATCACAAAGGCCGTTTAATTAGAATAATAAGCTCTTTTAAAACTTCTAAATAGGTAACTTTAGCATAAAGAGCGAGGTATAGAGGATAGGCCTACCCCCTTCCCCTCTATGCGTAATAAATCCTGTCCGTTTTAATTTTAAATTTAGATCCTTACTTTCAGTTGAGAAAGCTTGTTTTTGTTTTGTTTAATCAAACAGTTCGAGGTAACGAACTGTAAGTAAGGAGCGACCCGGCTCAATGGTAACCGAAACTCGAAAAAACGGAATTTTGATACCAATAAATACATCAAAAGAATCAGATTTTAATTCTGATTTCAAATATATAAGTTTCATCAACCTATCAAAAGTTACGCGCCTGAGAAACTTTGGCTGATTTTCGAAAAAAGGGGGAAAGACCCCCTAAAGGTTATAGAACCTTAATGAAAATCACACCATCATATTCAGCGTATCAGAGAACCCTACTGTAGAGGTTTCAAGCTCCTATCTACAAAAGTGTGGAACTTTGCGTTTTTGTCAGAAGTAAGATCACGCATGCGTGTTTATTTGATTTTTTTCCAGGGGTGATCGTATCGATCAATTGGTCTTCCAATATCGTAGGAGGGCTCATTCGAACGGAAATGAAAACTTCTAGCGCTCTTTTTAAGTGACCAAAAGAATTGGAGGGCAACTAGGCCCCCTCCCACGCTCATTTTTTTCCCAAAGTCACCTGATCCAAATTTTGTGATAGCCATTTTTTTCAACATTGTCGAAAATATTGTAACTATGTCTTTTAGGATGACTTAATCCCTCGAAGCCCCCAGGAGGAGGGCTGAAAGTTATGAACTTTAGCAAATGTAAACATCTAGTATTGGTTATTTGGACATCGCTCAATGGTAACCAAAACTCTAGAAAACAGTATTTTGATACAACTAGATACATCAAAAGAATCGAATTTTAATGCTGATTTCAAATATATACTGTTCATTAAGTTCAATCCCATCAATCAAAAGTTACGCGCCTGAGAAAATTTAGCTGATTTTCGAAAAAAGGGGTAAAGACCCCCTAAAATCTATAGAACCTTAATGAAAAACACACCATAATATTCCGCGTATCAGAGAACCCTACTGTAGAGGTTTCAAGCTCCTATCTACAAAAATTTGGCCCCCCGAAACAAATTGGCCCCCCTGAAACAAATTCCTGCGTACGTGCCTGGGGTTGGGGGTTATGCTTTCCATGAAGGAAGTTTTTATGGGGGAAGGGACATTGCTATGAAGGGGACGCCGGACTTCCCAGCATTATTTAAAAAAAGATCAGAAATTAAATATAAAAAACAAGTTTTTCAACTGCAACAGCAGCAACATCAAAACTTTAAACGAACAGAAAATATTACATATATGATTGGGTTCACGCCTTAGTCAATACCTCACTCTTTAAGCCAGAGATTTTTTAGTACCTTCATAAGAGCTATTTATTCTAATTAACGGCCTTTGTGATTAAGCGGTCATTTTTGAAGAATTGGAACAAAATTCGAACTTTCACTTAAAGAGCAAGGTATTGATTAGGGGCAAACCCCCTAATATACGTATTAAAAATATATTAATATAGAAGTTCGTTACGTAAATTAATTCGTAACTTAATTGTATTTCTTATTAATAAAAACCTTCGTAAGTAAAATAAAAGAACTTTCAAGAAAGCCATTTAACCAAATAAAAGTAAATTAATATGAAAATTTTCTTTCAATTATTCATATACTGTGAGCCAAGATCGAAACCTGCATTAATTCAAAAACATTCAAAAATTAAATAAAAAAACAAGTTTTATTAACTGAAAGTAAGGAGCAACATTAAAACTTAAAACGAACAGAAATTATTCCGTATATGAAAGGGGCTGTCCCCTCCTCAACGCTTTGCTCTTTACGCTAAAGTTTGACTTTCTCACAACTCCATTTTTTTTAAACAATAAAAAACTTTAGTGTAAAGAGCGGAATAATTTCTGTTCGTTTTAAGTTTTAATGTCGCTCCTTACTTTCAGTTTAAAAAAACTTGTTTTTTTTTATTTAATTAAAGATAGGAACGGGCATAAAATAGTGATTAAGTAAAAAAATTTTGAATGAAAAAGTTTAATGAAACTTATATATTTGAAATCAGCATAATAAGCCGATTCTTTTGATATCTACTGGTATCAAAATTCGGTTTTTTTAGAGTTTTGGTTACTATTGATCTGGGTTGCTCCATATTTACAGTTCGTTACCACGAACTGTTTGATAAGGAAAGTGCTAAGGAGAGATAAGGTGAGCATTCCAAGAATAAACCCTAATAAGTTAGAGGAAGTGATGTAGAAAAGAATAAGAAGTTTGTGACAATTAGGAAGATTTATGTTGCAAGGAAGAGCTAGAGACAGTACTAAAAAGATTAAAAAATGAAAAGGCATCAGGTGTTGACATCGAAGGAGTTGTCTCAAGAACTTTGAAAAGGGCTCATTCGATTAAAAATACGAAGGGCTAAAAAAAAGGTTCATAGTCGAAAGTGATTGGAGGGCAACTAGTCCCCCTACGAAGGTTTTTAGACTTAGATGAAACTTTTAAGATGAACTTTTTTAGACTAATAGATGCTGCCGATAAAGTTTTAAGACGTGATTTTAGAAAGAAAGTATGATTTTAGGAAAGGGGAGAGGCTGCATCGAAACAAATTTTCACTTTTAGATTAATACCTCAGAAAGGCCCGAATCATTAGATTATTTTAGTCCTCAGTTTTGTAATTTGTGAACCAGCGTTCGGTTTAACCGATAGAAGAGTTTTAGTGAAGGTCCTATCATTATATAGTTAGTGATATGTACGAGAACAGCATTACTGCTGTTACGGTAGGAAATGAGGTTAGTGGCCGGTTTCGTATAGAATCAGGACTTAAGCAGTGTCGCATTGCATCCCCATTCGAATGGATGGTTTCGACGGACTTCATCTTAAGGAACACACCAAAGCCTCTGGGAGGTGATGGAATAATATGGGAAGATAAAACTCTCCCAGACCTAGAGTATGCTGATGATTTGGTTTTTCTAAATTTCGGTTAGTCATTGCATGCTCGCTGGGAGCAACTTGAAGGCCTTTTACCTAAAATGTATTTATGATAAATGATGATTGTGAGGTGTCATAAGTCTTTTTTTACCATTCTCAAGAAATAATCCGATAGTTTTTTGGAAAAAACTTTCTGAAATCTAAACCTCCTCCTAGGAAAATATTGGAAAAATAGGAAAGCCTCCCAGAGGTTTTGATGTATTCCATGAGGAAATGAGGTTAGTGGCCGGTTTCGTATAGAATCAGGACTTAAGCAGTGTCGCATTGTATCCCCATTCGAATAGACGGTTTCGACGGACTTCATCTTAAGGAACACACCAAAGCCTCTGGGAGGTCATGGAATAATATGGGAAGATAAAACTCTCCCAGACCTAGAGTATGCTGATGATTTGGTTTTTCTAAATTTCGGTTAGTCATTGCATGCTCGCTGGGAGCAACTTGAAGGCCTTTTACCTAAAATGTATTTATGATAAATGATGATTGTGAGGTGTCATAAGTCTTTTTGTACCATTCTCAAGAAATAATACGATGGTTTTTTGGAAAAAACTTTCTGAAATCTAAACCTCCTCCTAGGAAAATATTGGAAACATAGGAAAGCCTCCCAGAGGTTTTGATGTACTCCATGAGGAAATGAGGTTAGTGGCCGGTTTCGTATAGAATCAGGACTTAAGCAGTGTCGCATTGTATCCCCATTCGAATAGACGGTTTCGACGGACTTCATCTTAAGGAACACATCAAAGCCTCTGGGAGGTCATGGAATAAGATGGGAAGATAAAACTCTCCCAGACCTAGTGCTGATGCTGATGCTGGTGATTTGGTTTTTCTAAATATAGTTGTTAGTAAAATGCAATATTTTTGGGCGTTTTGTGTGTTCAGGCTGCAAGAATAGGTCGTGGTTTCATTTTTCGCTTACGTATATCATTTTTATCATTTTTCAATATTTATAACTATTCATAATTATTCTTGCTGTTCTCAAGTTCTCCGTCTTTTCTCTCTTGCATCTTCTTTTTTAACTTACAAAAATAGTTCGGGAGTAGTTGGGTTTTCGGGTCTGTTAGAGTTCCCTTCAAAAGGTTAGTTTTTTTCGTTTTTTTTTTCGAGCACTGAAGACGACTTTACGGAGGCCCTTGCCGAAATATCTGCTTTTGTCTTTTGGTTTCTTTTTGTCCACAGGCTGAAATTACTGTCGTTTTCTTTTTTTTAATTATTAGTTAAAAAAATTTCCGAAAAGAAAATTTTAAAACAAAAGTAAAGGCTATATTAAACTTAAGATCGGAAGAAACTGAAACCTACAATATTTCAAACTCAAATCGACCACAAATTACTACTAAAGAATAATAAATAAAACCCAAAACGAGCAGAAATTAAAATAAACGATCATAGCAAACAAAACATTCAACAGGTACTAATATAAATGAATAAATAAATCTTAAAACAAGTGAAACTTAAATTGAATGTACAAATCATGCTTGAAACGAACAAAAATCTCTACAAAAAAGAGTTTGAGAATTGCTTTTTCTCTCACTGTAAAAGTCTATAACCTACTGCGTCGTTAGGAGGGCCATGGAGGGAGGGGCAGGGGTCAGCTCCCATATTTTTGGAATAAGATATTATTAACAAGTTTTTAATTTTTTTTGTTGTTTTCTTCTTTTTTTTTTTGGGGGGGGGGGGTTAGGGCCATGGAAGTAGGGCCATGGGATAGCTCCCATAATTCATCATTCATAATTTTTTCAAGGGGGAAGGGGATCACGCCATGGAGGGCCAGGGGTCAGCTCCCTTAAGTTTTGAAATACTGTATTGTTAATAAGTGGTTTTTTTGGTGGGTTGGGCCATGGTGGGCCAGGGCTGAGGTGCCAGAATTTTGGAATAAAATATCGTCAATAAGTTTTTTGGGGGCGGGGGGTTGATCCATGGAGGGAGGGTCAGGGGTCAGCTCCCATGATTCATGGAATAAAATACCGTTGATAAACTGTTTTTTGGAGGGGGTTGGGCCATGAAGGAAGGACCAGGGATAAGCTCCCAATATTTTTGTAATAATGAATCGTTGATAAGTTTTTCCCGGGGGGAGCAAGGAGTCAGCTCCCATATTTTTGGAATAAAATATCGTTAATAAGTGTTTTTAATTTTATTTTGGTGGTGGGTCAGGCCATGGAGGGAGACCCAGGGGGTGAGATCCCATGATTTGTCATCTTATAAGTTTTTGTAGGGGTGAAAGAAGGAGGATCGGGCTATGGAGGGACAGGCTTCAGCTTCCATAAGTTTCGGAATAAAATAACATTATTAAGTTTTTTTTTTTAGTTAGAGTGAGGGTCGGGCTTGTCTGATCTTTAAACTATTTAAAAAAACCCTCAACCAAAAACGTTATATGCCCCTAGGGCATAACTTACAAAAGTTGCTCCCGGACCTTGGGGGTTGCGCAGACCCTGGAGTTTTTTTTATCTGATTTTTTAACTTACTTTAAAAAATGGCCATCTCAAAAATAGATCGGATGGATTTTGGGAAAATAGGGCAGGGGGGGTAGCTGCCCTCTAGTCCCTTTTAAGCCTTAAAAAGAGAATTAGAACTTTCAATTTCCAATCAAATGAGTCCCTTCCAAACTTTATACAACCACCCCTTCCATAAAAAAAACCTTATATATCCCCGGGACATAATTACAACACCTGCCTTCGGGTTCTGGCGGGTTGTACAAACCTCGGAGTTTTTGTTATATGATCTTTTTTCTCTCAATGTGTTTATCAGATGTATTTGGGGAAAAATAATGGTAGAGGGATAGTTGCCATCCGATACCTTTTGACTCTTAAAAAGAGAACTGAAACTCCCCCCCCAATCAATTAATTGAATCAATTGAGTCCCCTCCGAAAGCTACACCCCTTCCCCGGGGCTCTGGGAGGCTATGGTAACCCCAAAGATTTTGTTATATGGTCGTTGGACTATTTCGAAGAAAATGGCTATCTCAAAATTTTGACCGGATGTATTTGGGGAAAGGAGAGTGGATGAGGGGTATAGATGCCCTCCGATCACTTTTGAGTCTTAGGAAAGGAATTAGAACTTTCAATTTCAAATCAAACGAGTCCCTTCTGCAGTTTATACGACCTTCCCTTCCATAAAAACTTTATATGCCCCGGGCATAACTTACAATACCCACCACTGGGCCCCGCGGGGGGGGGGGCTCAACCCTAGAATTTTGTTCCTGATACTTGAAATATTTAAAAAAAGGCTTTCTCAAAATTTTTATCGAATGCATTTGGGGAAAAAGGGCGTGAGGGGAGGGGGGCTAGTTGCCATCTGATCACTTTTGATTCTTAAAAAGGGAACTAAAAATTCCAATTTCTAATTAATTAAATCCTCTCCGAATCTTACACGACCACTTCTTTCATAAGAACCTTATATGCCCCCAAGCATAAGTTACAACCCTTCTCCTAGGCTCTGGGGGGTTATGTTGATCCTCAGTTTTTACTCTCAAGTTTGACCTCAAGAGTAGGTGGGGGGATAAATGCCCTCTGATTACTTTTGATTCTTAAGAAAAGACCTAGAACTTTCAATTTTTCGATGAAATGAGCCCTCTCTGAAGTTTATACAACAACCCCTACCATAAAAACAATTATTCACCCCCAGGGCATAACTTACAATACCTGCCCCCAGGTTCTGGGGGGCTGTGACAACCCGAGCTCTTTTTATCTAATACATGAACTATGAAAGATCTAAAGCCGAGCTGGCCAGCCTTGACAAAAAACCAACAGAGAGAAAAATCCCAATGAAAAAAAAAACAACAAACTAGATTGCGGCTATCTAAAAGAAAAGACGAAAAATGTAAAACACTGCGGATATTTCGCCTGTATCAAAACAAGGCGTCTTCAGCACAAAAGAAACACAAGAAGAAAAAACAAACTAAAAACAAAAAATCCAACCACCAAAAAAAATACACAATTCGCGCAAACTAACCCACGTAGGGAAAAGCAGCTATTAGAGTTACTTCAGTAAGAACACCAAAGCAACTGAGATAAAAAAAAAATGAAATTACATTAATTATTCTGTTGTGAAATCCTCTTGTTGGCTAATACGGAAGCAAATCGTTTTGGTCTAGTAGGTAAATTAGTCCCATGGTGAATATTTAAGATCTTAATTCCCTTATTGACTGTTGATTAACTTTTCAAAAGATTATCATAAATTGAGTCAATATTTAAACTTCCTTTGTCCCTATTTATCGAAAGGTTAGCAAACATATGTTTTTTAGTTTCTATGGCTTCTCGCGCCCATGGAGTATAGCCTCTATCATTTGAAATAGCTAAGGCCCCATCAAATTTTATAGAATGATCAAGTTGAAACCAAATATGCTCTGCTAAGGCTGAAACAAAGGTTTCTGAAGGCTTGGTTAATTGTACGGTTTTTTTTTATTGAATTTCGATACTCAATAAATCTTTCAACAAATTGTTGGTGAGTCCTACAAATATAGAAATTCCCACAAAAACACGGAAACTTATTCGCACCACTTAATAAATTTCCCCGGGTTAAATACTTTCTAGACCTAAAGAAACCGCCCATTGGTCTCAACGATTGGAAACATGTATCGATGTTACATTTATGCAAAATCCGTGAAAGCTTCTCACCCAAACCAGGTACATACATTTCACTACAGAATAATTAATGTAATTTCATTTTTTTATTTGTATCTCAGTTGCTTTGGTGTTCTCACTGAAGTAATATCTGCTTTTCCCTATGTGGATTAGTTTGTGCCCATTGTATATTTTTTTTTTTGGTGGTGGTTTTATTTATTTTTAGTTCTAGTTTGATTTTTTATCTTGTTTTTCTTGTGCTGAAGACGCTTTGTTTTGATACATGCGAAATATCCGCGTTGTTTTACATTTTTCGTCTTTTCCTTCCACTGGCCGCAGTTTCGTTTGTTGTTTGTTTGTTTTTTTCTTTTTTATTGAAATTTTTCCCTCTGACTAATTTTTGACTTTTTCTGGGGGGGGTTACTAATTTTTGACTCAGTTTTCGACTAATTATACTGATTTTTACCTAGGTTTTACTAATTTTCGACTTATCTTCGACTCGGTAAAAAATTTCGGGGTGGGGGGGGGGTTCAAACCGAGTACCCCCCCCCCCGGGATACTGCCTTGTATTACTGTATTATAAAGTTTTATTATCGATGTCTAGTATTTAGTATAGTCTCAACTCGATGGAAATTTTCTTTCATATTTGAAAATAATTTTTCAACTTATTTTTTAAAGTGAATTTTTCCCCAATGACCTTATCAGCAACTACACAAATTGCTACAAAGGATCTTTTTTGTCAATATGTCTCAGATGATAAGTTCTTTTCAGAAAATCAATTTAACCCTTATTTGCTTTTTAGAAATCCAAATGAAATTCCAATATCTTTGGATCCCCTCTCACGGCAAGAAAGGAAAGCAAAATTTCTGGAATGGCTGCCTTATGATAGTATACATAAGAAATACATTACTTTAGGTAAGGCTTTAATTCTGTTTCGTGAAGAATTACCCTTTACTCTCCTGAACTGAAGAATTACCTCTTTTTTCTTAAGAAAATAATAAGGTTCTATTGGAGAATTTGAAATACAGGAAAATCTTCAGAATTTTAATAGAAAGACAAATATTTTTGTGTATAAGATAGACTTGTTCATGTAGAATCAAAACTAAATATATTATAGGCAGCACAAGGGTGCTCCTTAATTAAAAATTCAAAAACGTTCAGAAATCAAATAAAAAAAAAAGTTTTTTTAACTGAAATTAAGGAGCGACATTAAAACTTAAAACGAACAGAAATTATTACGTATATGAAAGGAGCTGTCCCCTCTTAAACGCCTCGCTCTTTACGCTAAAGTTTTTTATTGTTTAAAAAAATAAAGTTATGAGACAGAGTCAAACTTCAACTTAAAGAGCGAGGCGTTGAGGAGGGGACAGCCCCTTTCATATACGGAATAATTTCTGTTCGTTTTAAGTTTTAATGTCGCTCCTTACTTTCAGTTAAAAAAAAACTTGTTTTTTTATTTAATTTATGAACGTTTTTGAATTAATGCAGCTTTGATTTTGGCTCACCGTATATGAATAAATAATACGAAATTTGCATATGAGTTTTACTTTTTTTGGCTAAATGGCCTTCTCTAAATTTTGTTCTGACGTAACTCACGAATTAACTTACGCAATGAACTTCTATATTCGTATGTTTTTATTACGTTTATAAGGGAGTTCGTCCCCTTTGTCAATTCCTCACCCTTTACGGTAAAGTTTTTGTTCGAATCACGAACCCCTGAATCACAATGGCCGGTTAATTAGAATAGATAGCTCTTTTGAAAGTACTAAAAAAAAACTTTAGCGTAAAGACCGAGGTATTGACTTGGGGGTAATCCCCTCATATACGTAATAATTTCTGTTCGTTTTAAGTTTTAGTGTTGCTCCTTACTTTCAGCTGAAAAAAAACTTTTTTTTTATTTAATTTCTAATCGTTTTTTAAATAATGCCGGGAAACCCGGTGCCCCCTTCATAGAAATGTACCTTCCCCCAAGCAAACATCCTCTATGAAAAGATCCTCCCCCATAAAGTTTCGGTTACTATTGAGCCGGGTCACTCCTTACTTACAGTTGGTTACCACGAACTGTTTGAAATTGACGTGGGCACAATATATTTTTTTTTCACCAAGGTTCTTCGTATGAAACGAGTTATCGTAGAAACATAGGAAGGGGCTAATTCGACTGGAAATAAAAAGATCTAGTGCGTTTTTCAGAGTAAGAAGTGATAAGGGGGCCACCGTACCCCCTCCCACGTACCTTTTTGTCCAAACACTTATAATAAAAAATTTCAGATGGCCAACTTGTTCAGCATAGTTGAAAGGTCAAATATCTCTGCCTCTGGGGAAGACAAACCTACCCTCTCCACAGCCATTGCGGCAAGGGCTGTAAGTTAAGTAATTTGCCAATTGCTTATATATCGTATTTGTTATCAGGAAAGGCGGAAAGGTTTGACCTTTGGTGTCCAGAAAGGCCAAGGGCATTCAGATGAAGATTTCAGGGAATAATGAGGGTAGTGTTGACCTTAATCAAAACACATTGTGTGCATGTGGGTTGTCAAAAAGGCGTATTTCAGGAATGACTCAAGACATTAAGTTGGAACTATCAGGGACTGATTAACGGGGTGATCAATTGGCCAAAATGAAATACGTGCACACTAACATTATTATTACTACTACTACTATTACTTCTACTTCCGCTATTACTACTACGCTACTACTACTACCACTATTACTACTGCTACTACAACTTTTTTGCAGCCTACAACTACTTTTGTTGTGACTTCTACTAGTAAGGCTGAGGATATTAAGGTGGAAATTTGAGGAAATGTTGAGGGGAAGTTGAATAAATTCAAAACCCACTATTTGCATACCGTTTGTCAAAATGGTGCGTCACCAATATATTAGGAACAGCCTAGCGTATTAAGGGGGAACGGGTTAGAAACAATCCCGGCTATCTCGTCCATGTTAAATATTTTTAGCTTGTATGGCGACAACAGACGCATTAAGGGATCGATTTCGGTTTCTATCTGTTCCCCTGATCTAGCAATATAATCTGAGTTTGCTATTTTTTTAATATTTTTTACTTGGCTCTCTAAATTAGACTTTTTCGTGCAAATTCCATTTCAACTTGTCTGAGGAAACGGTAAATACAAGTTTAATAAATTTAACACGGACTTGTAGAGGATTTTGAAAGGAACAACTTGACTTTAAAGTTTTTTTCCAAATTAGTTTAAAAAGACATTTTCATCAGTTTATTTAAAAGTTGTTACCATCAGTTTTATATTAGTAACTCCTGAACTGTTGCATATTTAGTTTCAATAGGCGGGCATAATTACCGGTTTTCAGGTGATAAACGTTCAGGGTTTCAACTTGTATCGATTGACATCAAAGGCGAATATTTCGACATATTATGCAAATAGGAATGCTCCGTCAAATTAGGTTGCGGTCAAAGATTTTGAAAGAAGAGAAAGGCAATTAAAGAAATTGGCCTTGTTATTTCACAAAAGTGCTTTGTGAAAGATGGTAAAGAAGCGTAATAAAAGAGGCATTGCGTAAACAGCAAAAAACTGGTAATTGCAAAAATATTTGTATATATTTTAACAAGGGATTACAACAATTCAAAAACCTTAAAAAGGAAAATCAAAAGTATGAAGCTTTGTACAAATTGTTGTTAGAAATCGGACTTGCTTGAATACTCAAATATCTTTGAAAAGACACAGCATTTCTCATTTTTCGGGAAAATTTGTATCCTAGTATATTCTGACCCAAAAAACGATATAGATTACATCAGTATTGCAATAACGTTCTCACATATGTCACATCTATGTGGAAAAATTGAAGATTTTCATGCATGGAGAAGTTTACATGAAGTTGCTAAGAGAGTAAAAAACTGGTAATTGCAAAAATATTTGTATATATTTTTACAAAGGACAGCAACAATTCAAAAATTTTAAAAGCAAAAACCAAAAGTTTGAAGTTTAGCAGAAATCGCTGTTAGAGTTCAGACTTGCTTAAATAATCAAATAATATCTTTGAAAAGACAGTAGTATGAAAACACATTAAATTGCTTAAAGAACAAAAACTGGCAAATGCAAAAATATTTGTATATATTTTGACAAGGAATTACAACAATTCAAAAAACCTTTAAAAAGAAAACAAAAAGTTTGAAGCTTAGTAGAAATTGTTGTTAGAAATCGGACTTGCTTGAATAATCAAATAACTGTGGCTAGAAGACAAGCAATAATGAAAATTCATACATAGAAGCCTGCCGCGAGCCTCCTGCCGGGGCCCAGTACCTGCCGATTAATTCTTCTCCCTTCCATCTTTGTGCAGGTGAGCGTAGAAATTTAAACTTTAATTTAACACCAAGAATAATTCCGCAGAAATAAGGTAGCTTATCTTTAGTATCCACCTTAGCATTCATATTGCACACATACTCTGAAAACATTCTTCCAAATGGAAGTGATCTATAAGGAGTAAATTTTGCTTCCATTTTGATCGGAAGCACCTCTCATATATTCTGAAAAATTTGGCCCGGCAATAATCCCCTTTTGAGGCTTGGTCACTCTTACCCCTTGGGAATGTCCCCACCCTCTTCCATTAGTTATTGCAAAACATAGTAATTCAGTATGACCCTTATACACACTGAATATACGTTAGCTATCCAATAGGTCTTAGCCGATTGGTTAGGACATAATTTACGTTTTTTGCCATGAAAAAAAATCACAGAAACTGGCGCTTCTTGTCACAAGCAGTGGCGCCATTTCAGAAAACCTCAGGGGGGGTAAAGATCAATTTTAGGCCCCGTCCAGACTCAAAATTTAATTACTCTGCTACTCTTCAATTTAGTCTTCAAATACACATTAAAGCAACGTAATTTATTTAGATTTTCCCTTTTGCAACCTGGTTAGAGACCAAAAAATCGTTACAAGATGGAACATTTACCACACAAATTGAAAACTGAAAGTTGCGTGCAGTAACTTAAGCAATATATATTTCCTTGGCTTCATTTTTGTGAAGTCGTTCACAAGCTTTTCAAAATTGAATTCCTTCACTGCAGCCTTTTCAGAGAACATAAGAAGCAAATGCGAAAGTCGCTCGTTGTCCATTGTTCCCCGAAGGCAATCCTTTACAAATTTCCACACAGAGAAAAAATCGTTTATTTGAGCATGTTGTGAGCGGAAGTGTGAGGACTACCCTTACGACCTCAAGAACCTCAGAATAAGCTTCTTTAAATCCTTCTAGGCTTTCGAAAAGATTTAAAGCGTTTGCCAGTTTCTGTGGAAGCTGCAACACATATACACGATCTATCAAAGCTTGACTCTTCAGTTCTATAACATCGATCTCAGCCTTATCGAAGTATGTCGCGATCCCGAGAAGTAAATCTGTGTTTATGAAGTCTTCGGACTTGGGGTTAAAGCATCGTGTGGCTTCTACTATTGGCATCTGGACTGAAAAACACTCTTTAAACACATTTACCACTCTGTCCAAAACCTCGCAGAACTCTCTTCGCATTTTCTCTTCTGTTCTTGGGCCCTCAGATTTGGTGCTGTGCTTTCCAAGTGTTGATTTCGTCAAATAGTCCCTGAGTCTTCCAGATATCCTCTGAACTCGTTTTGATTTTGTTGGTATGGTTGAAGCAAGAGCGCTTGTTACGGACAGATCAGCTCTGACATTAATAGCCATTTCCTTAGATTTGCCGTATAGGACTCGAAAATACTCAACATCACGCATTGTCTTCAGTTGGTTTTCTATTGTGGTGATTAAAGTGTAGGCGTCTGAATTGATCGGATCTGGGGTTTGCAGTTGTTCAGAAAGAGGGTTGATCTTCGAGAGAGGCAAGAACATCGTGAAAGACTTGCAAATTGAATATGAAGGGAAGCGACTCTAGTTGATTCTTAAGATCTCTAGCTTCTGCCACTTCCTCGCTGTCAGAAGATTCTTGAACAACTGACAGAGCTGCGAGTATGCAGTTATATCTTACCAGAATTTTAGCCACTGATCTATACCAGTAAGACCAACGTGTGACAACTGTCCTTTCAATTGTTTAGCACGGACGTGTTGGCAGTTTTCTGGGCCTCGATAAACAACTGGTATCGAGTTTTGCTATTGGGGACAAAACCAAAAACTGTTGGCAAAACTGAAAATACAGACGAAATTCTTTGTATTTTCTACATAAAATTGCTAATAACAAGGTATAGTCTACGGGAATGACATTGAGTGTACAGCACTTGTGGTGCCTTTTCTTGGAGACGGGCACTGCACTCTTTAAAAACGTCTACTCATTACACTTGCCCCGTCATAGCAGTGTCTAGCATATTTGGACCAGTCAAAGCTGATACCCTTTGTTTCTTTGTAAACAAAGTTGGCAAAACTCTCAGCGTCAACCTTGCTCATGTGGTAGAAACCTATGGCTCTTTCTTTGATTTTCATATCATGAACATAGCACACTAAGATCGGAAGTTTGTTCCTTTTTTTAGAGATCTTTTGTTTCGTTAGCAAGAAAATATTTTGCTTCTCTGACTTCTTTTGGGATAGAACTTTTAATTTTATTTTCTATGACCTAAATGTATTTGTTTTGGTACTCATGTGACATTAATGGCCATAGACCTTGCGAGACTTGTCCATTAGGTCCGTGTTGATTTCCGTTAAAAGTTCTATCGTCTCAACAAAATTCCCTCGATTGGCACTGGACTCTCCATCATCACGGCCGCGAAACGCAAGACCTTTCCGTCCAAGTGAGGCTGTAGTTTTTAGCAGAGCCTTTATACACCGTCTGTTCTTTAATATTTCCTTTTCCTGTTCTTTGGAGAGGCATTAGGCAACAGATTCGGCCGTCTCCGTCTCAATAACTTTAAATTTGGTCCAGGAAATGGTACTTGCTTTATGCCAGTCACTGCTTTCGTGCTGCCTTGCCAGCTCTGAACTGTCTTTCCGCTTTCACAATCCTACGTCGAGGATCTGTCACCTGATCTTAGCGATGGTCCACTGAAGTGTCGGCAACAGAAGCAAAATACCGAGTCCTATTCTTTTAAATATTTGAGCCATGGATACGCCAAGAAATAGGAGCTGTTGAATTTTCGTGTGTGATTCCCGATGGTAGTGACAGGATAGTTAGTCAGAACCGGTTGACAGGGGTTATCATATTGGTTCATGGATATATCTGTACTGTTTATGCTGGAAGCCGTTCCCTCCGTTTCTGGTTGGCGCAGATATGTCTCCCCAGAATTTTGTCTCACGTCCAGATGCTCGTTTGGCGGTAAAATCTCGGTCTCCGGCGGATTTTCCTTTGATGTTCCGGCATCACTGTCCTACACAGTAATCAAGTTGTACTTTTACACCAGTAATGTGCCAAGTGCATCTATTTTTCTTAACTCAAGTCCCAATATGAAAATTTTTTTTGGGCTAAGAATGATTATAAAGTATTATTTCGAAAATCTACTTATAGGACCCGTGGTAGCCATAACGCCAATGCAACCTACTTCCATAATTGCATTCATTAATTCTTAAGCCCCGAGACCCTAAAAATTGGACCCCTCAAAAAACTAGGAGGACCATGCCCCCCCCCCCCTGCACGCCTAATAAAAAAAATGGCACCACTGGTTACAATATCTGTTTTGTTTCTTGAATAGGCATTACAAATTTAAAATTCTATTTGAATGAGTCCTTTCTTGATATTAATTAAAAAAACTTTTTCTACAAAATAAGTTTTTCAAAGAAAAGTAAAGATCTTCATTAAACCAAAAATGAGCAAAAATAAAATAAAATAATCTACCAAGCGTGAAACTACCCAAAACCAACATCGATAAATAAGTGAAACCCAAAACGAACAGAAATTACAATAAATAACCAAGTCAAACTCAAAACGATCAGAAACTAACATGAGCGGGGCTTATAACCCCTGTGCCTTCCCAAGGCCAGTACATAATTTGCGCTTTACTGAAGAAATATAAATGTTTTTACTTTCATAACTTTAACAAATCAAGTAATATTAACATTTATTTTCGCCGTTTCAATTTCCAATCGAATGATTCCTTTTTGAATTTTCTACGACAACGGTTTCTATAAAAAAACTTATATGCCCCCAGGACATAACTTACAACCCTTGCCCTGAGGGCTGTTGGGGGGGTGTAATCCTCAAAATCATATTTTCCGGACCTTTCAACTGCGTTAAACAAAATTGCCATTTGAAAACTTCTATTAGGCCTCTTTGGGGAAATGATAGGTGTGAGAGGAGTGTTAGTTACCCTCCAATCATTTTCGTCTATTAAAAGGGACAAAAGCCGGCCTTGTTTCCATTTTAATGAGCCCTTTTTGAAGTTTCTACAACATCATTATCTATAAACACCTTATATGCCCCCAGGGTATATTTACAACCCTTGTTCCGAGGGCTCTGAGGGGTTATTGCCCTCTAGATCACTAGAGCACCTAATAACTTGCGGAATTCCAAAGGGGTCGATTTTAGGGCCACTCCTTTACCTCGTTTATACTGCGGATATAAGAAATTTTATGAAAGATTGTTTGACAATATCATTCGCAGATGATATAGTTTTATTATTCCGAGCTGTAAGTGTTGAAACCCTTTTTAAGACCATGGAGAGCGTGTTGAATGATCTAATGAAATATACGAGGGGTAACTGTTTACTGATTAATATTAAAAAAACAAATTCCTTGATTTTTTTTCTACTATTAAAAAAGTAAACACTGAACTATCTTTAACAGCTGATGGACATTTAATATATAGGGTTTCCAAATTTAAATATTTAGGGGTAATCATTGATGAATTATTGTCAATGAAAGAACAATTAAATATAAAAATTCTATAAAAATTGCAAGAGGAGCTGGGATTTTGTAGAGATTTAAAAATTTACTTCCGCAAAAAGTTTTGCGAACCCTTTATTTTACTCTTGTTTATCCTTATATGCATTATAGTTGTTTGGGCTAATTCTTTTTGTTATAATTTAAAGAGAATTCAAATCTTACAAAATATTTGAATAGTCTAGCATAAATGTTTGAATAGTCTAGCACCCCCAGGACTAACACAACTTTTCCTTTTTAATTTATCGTCATATCAACGTCTATCCAGCGATCATATCGTTGGATAGCATTATCATGCTTATCCAACGTCGTCATCTACACATTTTTCTCTTATCTCGGATATCTGTCACACGCAAAGAGCAGCTTTTTCAATCATATACGTTGGAGTAAAATTATGGAACAGTATTCCGCTGGAAGTAAAAGATTATGTTTCAGTTTCGCCATTTAAATATAATTATAAGAAACATCTTCTTTCTACTAGTACAAATAAATAGTTTTTAGAAGGAATCTCTTTTTTATGTAGTGTACAGTGCCTTTTTTTTTCTTCAAAGTTTGTTTGTTTGTCAATTTGTTAGTTGTCAATAATTAGTGATAGTATTTGTATGAATATTCGAGTTCTCCAGGGATTCCACTTAGGCCCTAGAGATCATTGATCATTTTTTTTTTGTTTTTTGTTTTTTTTTTAAAGTTCGTTTGTTTGTTAATTTGTTGTTTTTCAATAATTAGTGATTGTATTTGTATAAATATTTGAGTTCTCCAGGGACTACATTTAGGCCCTAGGGATCATTGATCAGTCCCTGGAGTTGTGTTTTATTTGTATGTTTATATTGAATAAAGTCAAAGTTCAAAGTTCCAAAGTTCAGAGACCTAATTTTTAATACTTTTAACTACGTTGAACAAAATGGCTATCTAAAAATTTTGATTGGATGTGTTTGGGGAAAAGGGGGGCGTGAGAGGGGGGTTAGTTGCCTTCTAATCACTTTTGACTATTAAAAGTGGCACTAGCCCTTTGAATTTCCAATCGAATAAGCCCTTTTCCAGTTTCTACGACAATGCTTTCTATAAAAACCTTATATAGCCCCGGGGCATAACTTACAACCCTTGCCCTGAGGAATGTGGGGGGAGTGGGGTTGTCATCCTCAAGGACCTAATTTCCAGAACTTTGAACTACGTTGCACAAAATGGATATCTGAAAATTTTTATTGGATGTGTTTGGGGGAAAGGTGAGCGTGAGAGGTGAGTTAGTTACCCTCCAATCAATTGCGACTAGTAAAAAGGGTACTAGCCCTTTGAATTTCCAATAGAATGAGCCTTTTTGGACGTTTCTGCGACAAGGGCTTCTATAAAAAACCTTATATGCCCCCAGCTCATAAATTACAACCCTTGTCCTGAGGGCTATGGTGGAGTTTTCTCCTCAAAAACGTAATTTCTATCTGGAAATTAACTACGCTGAACAAAATGGCTATCTCAAAATTTTGATTGGATGTGTTTGGGGAAATGGTGGGCGTTGAAAGGTTGTTAGTTGCCTTCCAATCACTTTCGACTATTAAAAAGGGCACAAGCCGCTCCAATTTCCAATCGAATCAGCCCTTTTTGAAGTTTATGCGACAACTCCTTTGATACGAAGCGCCATGGTATGAAAAAAAAATACATTGTGCCAACATCGTTCTTTACTTAGGCCGCGCTATTGCGCTGCCTATGATTCTAGTACCATTGGTTTAACACGATCACTGCTGACAAAAATAAATAAAATGTACCTGCATCTGTGACCAACGTTCGTGGAAAAATGCAAAATTTCGCCTTTTTGGATGCAAAAGCTTCAAATCTCCGGTATAACGCTCCTGGGTATATGGGATTTCATTATGCAAGTCTCTGCAATATTACGCCGCTTAGGAAATTTTCTCCCCCTCCCTCTTTATAAAAGTATTCTGTAAGAGCAAATTCCTTATGTATATAGTGGTATAAAAAATCTGTTTTGTGAGCATTAATTTTTATTGGCACAGATCATTCTCTACTTAGAGTTTGTTGCCACCCATTATTAATTGAACTTCATGTTTTTAGATATCTGCTGATGCAAAATCACAGATAGCCTATAATATTTTAATATTCAAATAAATTTGAACCTTTATCTGTATAGGCTTTATAAATATGGATGTTATTTCTTAAAGTATACACATATACATATTTATATGTAAATATATATATAAATATATATTTATATATTTATACATATATATATATATATATATATATATATATATATATATATATATATATATATATATATATATATATATATATATATATATATATATTATTATTATTTATTTATAACCCGTCGTTACAAAAACACAAGACAGAGTACAATAAAGATAAAGAAAAATAAAAAAGAAGAAAAAAAACAAAGGGACAAATAATACATCAACGGATACAAACGAGAATAACACTAAACTGACAAGAAATAAGAAACAATTCTACACTTGACTACTGCTTGAGTAAACTATGCCAGGGGTGGTTACCAATTTTACTGTTAGAACGTGAAATCTGATTTTCAATTATGAAAGTGGTATCTGCCAGTTTAAACCTATTAATGAGGTATGTGTTACGTGTCCAGGGAGGGGGTCTTAAAAGGTACTTAGCATATTTAAAAAATATTGCTCGAAGTTTCTGTTTAGTGGCGCATGGAAATGTTCACCAAAAAGGGCTCAGGTATAAAAAATGGGGCAATGCTAGTGCAGTATACAGCCGAGCAAGGATAAACCGGTTGAAGCTGAACTTCGTTGCAACCAATCTGCTGTATGCAAAACCGGTACGCTTTTCGAGATGCTGAATTAATAGATGTCGTGTGTGTCTCAGCGTTTTACCAATCGGTAGTCCAAGATAAATGATGTGATCTGCTGGCTTAATACTTGTCTGTCCAAGGTCTATGGTAGGCGGGACTTGGTTTTCGGGCCAATTAAACAGTAATACCTCTGATTTTGCAGCGTTAAATTCTAGGCCTATCGCAGCATATTGCTTTTGAAAAATAGCAAAATTGCATTCGATGCCACCAATATTCCGGCTCATATTTAAAATATCGTCAGCATAACACAGAAGAGAAAAGGTCAATACCATCCAGAACACACGTTATTTGGTAATTTTCCTGTGCTGGAAGAACACTGTTATTAAAAGCCGGGGCAGAAGTAGGAGCACCTTGCCGGGCGCCTTTTCGTACTGGGACGGTTGGGTAAATTTCCCTTATATTCATCTCGGGCGAAACAACTTTTATTTGTGCCTGGAGGCTTTCATACATGTCCTTTAATGGCATTATGACATCTCGTTGGACGCCTCTCTTTCCCATTTCTAGAATAATTTGGTCGTGGATAAGGGAATCAAACGCACGCTTGACATCATGAATGCCAATCGCGACCGACTCGCCTGAGCTTTCAGCGTCAATAAGGACAGAAGCCACGACGCTTAGCGCATGGCCACAGCCAAGACCAGGTTGAAAGCCAAATTGGGAGGGTGGTGCATAACATTTCTCATTTATTTCTTTAGTTATAAGTAGCTCAAAAATTTTGCAAAAAGTTGTTGATATAGTAATGGGTCGAAAAGACGTACATTCTTCCAGGGGTTTCCCTTTTTTGGCACAGGGCAAGGGACCCTATGCAAAAATTACTGGGAACCACACCTTGCACAAAAATCATCTGAAAAAGCAGGGCAAGGTGCTGAATGAGCATTGAAGATGGGTTTTTTAAATGAAGAGCAGAAATTCCATCAGCACCACGAGACTTTTTCTTTAATGCGACGGAGCACGTTCTGAACCTCGGATACCGACACAGTAACGTCAGAACGGTCGGTGCTTGATAGGAAATTATGCAGCTCTGCCTTGTATTTTGCGCTAAGAGTCGGACAGGGGGATTTAAATTCTTGTTCGTAATAAGTTCTCCAAGATTCGAAGGAAATGAAGATGCAGCAAAATTCGGCTTTCTTTTCGGAAAAGAGTCTTCCATATAAGGTCAGGATTTCGTAGAGCATCTTCAGAAGACTTAGCAATTACATTAGACCGGTGGAGAGCCAATTCTTTTCCAAACTTTCTTTTGTAAGGAGTCTAACGGCATTTACAACCCCAATTCTCGGCCGTCCACACTCCTTCCAAACAGAAAGCCAAAATTTTGCCTGGTTGCATGCATTAACTAGGCCAGCATTTTGCGACCAACCTGAAACTTGCGTACCAGTCTTAATTTTCTTTATGGGAACAGCAGCTTCCTCAGCTTAGCGAAGAGCGTGTGTAATTTGGGCGGCATATATATCAAGTTCAAGTCGGGCCTCTTTCAGTTCAATTCGTCGTGACTGGATCAGAAGGTTAAATGGGATTTTAATTTTAGCTAAAATTTCATCCGAAACTTGCGTAGTAAACCGACGTATTAACATTATTCCAATCCCGTATTTGTGTCCATTTTTTTGTAGTTTTTGCTGCGTTATTTTGGTGTGGATGCTCAGATTGTGTAGCGGGAGGTGTGATTTGCAGTTCTATTGAAAAATGGTCAGAAGTAAAAGTAGTGCCAGACACCCGTACTGAAGTAGGGAGTAGGTCTTTAGAGCAAATAACATGGTCTAAATTAGAAGTACTTCCTGTGTTGTGTATGTATGTAAAATTTTGGTTTTTTTCTAAAATGGTGAATGTATCATCTAGGAGACCATGTACCATACTTTCACGATCACCGGTAAAAAGCGCGTTAGTTTCAGTAAATTCAGCACTCATAGGACAGTTAAAATCACCTAATATTACACAAGGCAATCTTTCTAATCGGATTTTGCTAAGACATTCAGCTAATTTACTTAAACTTTGCGCAAATTCGGAGAGAGATGCGTCATCACGATAGTCGGTTGGCATGTATACGTTCACAACAACAAAATTACACACTTGAACCGCTAGAATGTTTTGCGTTGAAAAAAACAACTTTGATTCAACATCGTTACTAATATACGTCACGAGATCCCCCGGAGGGCCTTCATTGGTCCTTTTTTCTGACAGCAGGAACAACATACATGTTATTAGCACGGAAAATGTCCAGTTGACCTACAGAAATAGGAAGAGCAAAGTGCTCTTGGATACACACAATTTGATTGCTTTTTAGCATTTCACAAACTATTGGGTGCCTTTTTGCGAAATTCCCATTCATATTCCAAGATAAAATGTTCATTGAGTAGCACGGGCAAGCCTATTAGCTTTTGAGTCTGCGTTTGCAGGTTTATTTGCCGAGCAACGGACGCTGTAGCAAGAATGTCCACTAGTGGTGCAGCTTATGCAAAAAAGCGGTTGTTTACAGGGATTGAGACGATCAGATGTATGTTCTACGTATCCACATCTGGAACATTTGGGCTGATTGGTGCACTCGGATGCTAAATGACCGACTGTATGACACGAGTAGCATCGTCTTGGAGTGAACACGAATACTTCGGCGGGTAGTTTTTCGTAGTGCACTTTAATGGAGTTGCGGACGAAGATTTCGAGCTCTGTGTCGCGACTCAAAATAAACTTTGAACACACGAGAGGATCCACATTGCATAACTTTGTAGCACAGGGGATAAGTTCGTGCAATGACTGCTCATTCAGGTCTTCAGGGACGCGCTTGAGTACACCAATATAGCTCGGTGAGCGTACGGACGCAGTAACACCACATTTATCACTTTTCAGTGTTGAGGGCAATTGTATCAGCAGTTTTCTTAGATTTCACCACTAGTTTCCAGTCACCCTTCAGTTTACGAAGCTCACTTATGTCCTCGCTGTTCGGACTGACCTTGTCAATAAATTCCTTTCGCGCACTAGGTGTATTTAAGCTGTCAGGTAATTTTTTGATGACAACAGCGTAACTAGGCCGGAGGGGGGGCTCCTTCGTGGGTTCGCCCGGTTTCCAAGTCCATGGCCGATTTTGTGCCATTTCGTATAGTCCAACAACCTTACGCTTGATTTCGTTGAGCCGACAGATAGCTGTCGCTGAGGTGGATTCCCCGACAGTAGGAACAGGGCATGGCGTTAGGATCACAAAGGTAGTAATCAGCTTTTTATCGCGAGTTGCAGCATGGTTAAACCATCTGCACATATCTATTACGTTCTCATCCTCCCTCTCTTTACTATGCTTAATCAGCCGGGTCTCGATTTTTAGCTCCTTATGCAGTACAGCTTTAGCTTCAATAATTTGCTCAAGAGTGAAAAACTCAGGGCAGTTGCCGTGATCACCTCTATTTTCAGTCCATCATTCATGACACGTGTTAAAAAGTTCAGTACCGGATTGATAATAAGCTTTTCACCTTTTATCGCTTTTCTCCGACATTGCAATCGGATGCCAAAGAATAGTCCAAAAATCAGTCCGTGGGCGTGATAATAAGCGAGGGCAAGCGTAGTTCTTGCTACCTGATCCCCGCAGTTTAAGGGAGTAACACTCCCGGCAGGTACAACGGCCCTTGCGACAAGAAACTCCCTCTTCTGCTCGCTTATTGGTAAAATTTAATTATAAATGATACTATAGATGGCGCGCCAATTTACTCAAGAAAGATGGCGCTGGTAAGAAGGCCTAAAGAAAAGCCCAAAGTAATACGTAACCGAACCACGG